>NW_024467109.1:150698-349905 GCF_017591425.1 Ochotona curzoniae
TTTCTTCGCTATAGCTAACATGTACTTCGTGTTGTAAATGGTGCCAGAACCTTGGTTTTCAAAGGTAGCTGAAAACTGCATTGGCGCTGATGTTCTCGCTGAACGTGGAGTTGACTGCATTTCAAAGGAGCAGCTAGATCATTATTTTGTGCGGAATACTCAAGAAGCTGCATTTCAGCACATTGTGTTTAATAGCCTGCTTTGGCGGTGCAGTTCTTGCTGTACGTGGAGTTGTCTGCATTTCAAAGGAGCAGCTAGATCATTACTTTGAGCGGAATACTCAAGAAGCTGCATTTCAGCACATTGTGATTTATAGATAGTGTGTGAGAAAAGTTGGGATTTCGTTTTAAGCGGGTTTTCCATTGTGAAGCAGTTTCACATTCTGAGTTTCTTCCCTATAGCTAACATGTACTTCGTGTTTTAAATGGTGCCAGAGCCTTGGTTTTCAAAGGTAGCTGAAAACTGCGTTGGCGCTGATGTTCTCGCTGAACGTGGAGTTGTCTGCATTTCAAAGGAGCAGCTAGATCATTACTTTGTGCGGAATACTCAATAAGCTGCATTTAAGCACATTATGTTTTTCTTCGCTATAGCTAACATGTACTTCGTGTTGTAAATGGAGCCAGAACCTTGCTTTTCAAAGGTAGCTGAAAACTGCGTAGGCGGTGATGTTCTCAATGAACATGGAGTTGACTGTATTTCAAAGGAGCAGCTAGATCATTACTTTGTGCGGAATACTCAAGAAGCTGCATTTAAGCACATTGTGTTTTATACCCACTGTGTGAGAAAAGTGGGATTTCATTCGAAGCGGGTTTTCCATTGTGAAGCAGTTTCACATTCTGAGTTTCTTCCCTATAGCTAACATGTACTTCGTGTTGTAAATGGTGCCAGAACCTTGCTTTTCAACGATAGCTGAAAACTGCATTGGCGCTGATGTTCTCGCTGAACATGGAGTTGTCTGCATTTCAAAGGAGCAGCTAGATCATTACTTTGTGCGGAATACTCAATAAGCTGCATTTCGGCGCATTGTGTTTTTCTTCCCTATAGCTAACATGTACTTCGTTTTATAAATGGTGCCAGAAGCTTGGTTTCAAAGCTAGCTGAAAACTGCATTGCTGTTGATGTTCTCGCTGGATGTGGAGTTGTCTGCAATTCAACGGAGCAGCCAGATCATTACTTTGTGCGGAATACTCAAGAAGCTGCATTTCAGCGCATTGTGTTTTTCTTCCCTATAGATAACATGTACTTCGTGTTGTAAACGGTGCCAGAACCTTGGTTTTCAAAGGTAGCTGCAAACTGCGTAGGTGCTGATGTTCTCACTGGATGTGGAGTTGACTGCATTTCAAAGGAGCAGCTAGATCATTACTTTGTGCGGAATACTCAAGAAGCTGCATTTAAGCACATTGTGGTGTATAGATAGTGTGTGAGAAAAGTGGGATTTCGTTTTAGGCGGGTTTTACATTGTGAAGCAGTTTCACATTCTGAGTTTCTTCCCTATAGCTAACATGTACTTCGTGTTGTAAATGGTGCCAGAGCCTTGGTTTTTTAAGGTACCTGAAAACTGCGTTGGCGCTGCTGTTCTCGCTGAACGTGGAGTTGACTGCGTAGGCGCTGGATGTGGAGTTGTGTGCTATTCAAAGGAGCAGCTAGATCATTACTTTGTGCAGAATACTCCATAAGCTGCATTTCAGCACATTGTGTTTTTCTTCGCTAACGCTAACATGTACTTCGTGTTGTAAATGGTGCCAGAACCTTGGTTTTTGAAAGTAGCTGAAAACTGCATTGCTGTTGATGTTCTCACTGGATGTGGAGTGGGCTGCATTTCAAAGGAGTAGTTAGATCATTATTTTGTGCGGAACACTCAATAAGCTGCATTTCAGCGCATTGTGTTTTTCTTCGCTATAGCTAACATGTACTTCGTGTTGTAAATGGTGCCAGAACCTTGGTTTTCGAAACTAGCTGAAAACTGCATTGGTGTTGCTGTTCTCACTGGATGTGGAGTGGGCTGCATTTCAAAGGAGTAGCTAGATCATTATTTTGTGCGGAACACTCAATAAGCTGCATTTAAGCGCATTGCTTTTTCTTCGCTATAGCTAACATGTACTTCGTGTTGTAAATGGTGCCAGAACCATGCTTTTCAAAGGTAGCTGAAAACTGCGTAGGCGCTGATGTTCTCGCTGGATGTGGAGTTGTGTGCTATTCAAAGGAGCAGCTAGATCATTACTTTGTGCAGAATACTCAATAAGTTGCATTTAAGCACATTGTGTTGTATAGATAGTGTGTGAGAAAAGTGGGATTTCGTTTTAGGCGGGTTTTCTATTGTGAAGCAGTTTCACATTCTGAGTTTCTTCCCTATAGCTAACATGTACTTCGTGTTGTAAATGGTGCCAGAACCTTGGTTTTCAAAGGTAGCTGAAAACTGCGTTGGCGCTGATGTTCTCGCTGAACGTGGAGTTGTCTGCATTTCAAAGGAGCAGCTAGATCATTACTTTGAGCGGAATACTCAAGAAGCTGCATTTCAGCACATTGTGTTTTATAGCCACTGTGTGAGAAAAGTGGGATTTCGTTCGAAGCGGGTTTTCCATTGTGAAGCAGTTTCACATTCTGAGTTTCTTGCCTATAGCTAACATATACTTCGTGTTGTAAATGGTGCCAGAGCCTTGGTTTTCAAAGGTAGCTGCAAACTGCGTTGGCTCTGCTGTTCTCACTGAACGTGGAGTTGTCTGCATTTCAAAGGAGCAGCTAGATCATTACGTTGTCTGTAATACTCAATAAGCTGCCTTTCAGCGCATTGTGTTTTTCTTCGCTAACGCTAACATGTACTTCGTGTTGTAAATGGTGCCAGAATCTTGCTTTTCAAAGGTAGCTGAAAACTGCGTAGGCGCTGATGTTCTCGCTGGATGTGGAGTTGTGTGCTATTCAAAGGAGCAGCTAGATCATTACTTTGTGCAGAATACTCCATAAGCTGCATTTCAGCACATTGTGTTTTTCTTCGCTAACGCTAACATGTACTTCGTGTTGTAAATGGTGCCAGAACCTTGGTTTTTGAAAGTAGCTGAAAACTGCATTGCTGTTGATGTTCTCACTGGATGTGGAGTGGGCTGCATTTCAAAGGAGTAGTTAGATCATTATTTTGTGCGGAACACTCAATAAGCTGCATTTCAGCGCATTGTGTTTTTCTTCGCTATAGCTAACATGTACTTCGTGTTGTAAATGGTGCCAGAACCTTGGTTTTCGTAACTAGCTGAAAACTGCATTGGTGTTGATGTTCTCACTGGATGTGGAGTGGGCTGCATTTCAAAGGAGTAGCTAGATCATTATTTTGTGCGGAACACTCAATAAGCTGCATTTCAGCGCATTGGTTTTTCTTCGCTATAGCTAACATGTACTTCGTGTTGTAAATGGTGCCAGAATCTTGCTTTTCAAAGGTAGCTGAAAACTGCGTAGGCGCTGATGTTCTCGCTGGATGTGGAGTTGTGTGCTATTCAAAGGAGCAGCTAGATCATTACTTTGTGCGGAATACTCAATAAGTTGCATTTAAGCACATTGTGGTGTATAGATAGTGTGTGAGAAAAGTGGGATTTCGTTTTAGGCGGGTTTTCTATTGTGAAGCAGTTTCACATTCTGAGTTTCTTCCCTACAGCTAACATGTACTTCGTGTTGTAAATGGTGCCAGAACCTTGGTTTTCAAAGGTAGCTGAAAACTGCGTTGGCGCTGATGTTCTCGCTGAACGTGGAGTTGTCTGCATTTCAAAGGAGCAGCTAGATCATTACGTTGTCTGTAATACTCAATAAGCTGCCTTTCAGCGCATTGTTTTTTCTTCCCTAACGCTAACATGTACTTCGTGTTGTAAATGGTGCCAGAACCATGCTTTTCAAAGGTAGCTGAAAACTGCGTAGGCGCTGATGTTCTCGCTGGATGTGGAGTGGGCTGCAATACAAATGAGCAGCTAGATCATTACTTTGTGCGGAATACTCGAGAAGCTGCATTTCAGCACATTTGTTTTATAGCCTGCTTTGGCGGTGCAGTTCTTGCTGTACGTGGAGTAGTCTGCATTTCAAAGGAGCAGCTAGATCATTACTTTGAGCGGAATACTCAAGAAGCTGCATTTCAGCATATTGTGTTTTATAGCCACTGTGTGAGAAAAGTGGGATTTCGTTCGACACGGGTTTTCCATTGTGAAGCAGTTTCACATTCTGAGTTTCTTGCCTATGTCTAACACGTACTTCGTGTTGTAATTGGTGCTGGAACCTTGGTTTTCAAAGGTAGCTGAAAACTGCATTGGTGTTGTTATCGCTTGATGAGGTGTTGTCTGCATTTCAAAGGATTAGCAAGTTTATTATTTTGTGCGGAATACACAATAAGCTGCATTTCAGCGCATTGTGTTGTATAGATAGTGTGTGAGAAATATGGGATTTCGTTCGAAGCGGGTTTTCTATTGTGAAGCAGTTTCACATTCTGAGTTTCTTCCCTATAGCTTACATGTACTTCGTGTTGTAAATGGTGCCAGAAGCTTGGTTTCAAAGCTAGCGGAAAACTGCATTGGTGCTGATGTTCTCGCTGGATGTGGTGCTGTCTGCAATTCAAAGGAGCAGCTAGATCATTACTTTGTGCGGAATACTCAATAAGCTGCATTTAAGCACATTGTGTTTTTCTTCGCTATAGCTAACATGTACTTCGTGTTGTAAATGGTGCCAGAACCTTGCTTTTCAAAGGTAGCTGAAAACTGCATTGGCGCTGATGTTCTCGCTGAACGTGGAGTTGACTGCATTTCAAAGGAGCAGCTAGATCATTATTTTGTGCGGAATACTAGAGAAGCTGCATTTCAGCACATTGTGTTTAATAGCCTGCTTTGGCGGTGCAGTTCTTGCTGTACGTGGAGTTGTCTGCATTTCAAAGGAGCAGCTAGATCATTACTTTGAGCGGAATACTCAAGAAGCTGCATTTCAGCACATTGTGATTTATAGATAGTGTGTGAGAAAAGTTGGGATTTCGTTTTAAGCGGGTTTTCCATTGTGAAGCAGTTTCACATTCTGAGTTTCTTCCCTATAGCTAACATGTACTTCGTGTTTTAAATGGTGCCAGAGCCTTGGTTTTCAAAGGTAGCTGAAAACTGCGTTGGCGCTGATGTTCTCGCTGAACGTGGAGTTGTCTGCATTTCAAAGGAGCAGCTAGATCATTACTTTGTGCGGAATACTCAAGAAGCTGCATTTAAGCACATTATGTTTTTCTTCGCTATAGCTAACATGTACTTCGTGTTGTAAATGGAGCCAGAACCTTGCTTTTCAAAGGTAGCTGAAAACTGCGTAGGCGGTGATGTTCTCAATGAACATGGAGTTGACTGTATTTCAAAGGAGCAGCTAGATCATTACTTTGTGCGGAATACTCAAGAAGCTGCATTTAAGCACATTGTGTTTTATACCCACTGTGTGAGAAAAGTGGGATTTCATTCGAAGCGGGTTTTCCATTGTGAAGCAGTTTCACATTCTGAGTTTCTTCCCTATAGCTAACATGTACTTCGTGTTGTAAATGGTGCCAGAACCTTGCTTTTCAACGATAGCTGAAAACTGCATTGGCGCTGATGTTCTCGCTGAACATGGAGTTGTCTGCATTTCAAAGGAGCAGCTAGATCATTACTTTGTGCGGAATACTCAATAAGCTGCATTTCGGCGCATTGTGTTTTTCTTCCCTATAGCTAACATGTACTTCGTTTTATAAATGGTGCCAGAAGCTTGGTTTCAAAGCTAGCTGAAAACTGCATTGCTGTTGATGTTCTCGCTGGATGTGGAGTTGTCTGCAATTCAACGGAGCAGCCAGATCATTACTTTGGGCGGAATACTCAAGAAGCTGCATTTCAGCGCATTGTGTTTTTCTTCCCTATAGACTAACATGTACTTCGTGTTGTAAACGGTGCCAGAACCTTGGTTTTCAAAGGTAGCTGCAAACTGCGTAGGTGCTGATGTTCTCACTGGATGTGGAGTTGACTGCATTTCAAAGGAGCAGCTAGATCATTACTTTGTGCGGAATACTCAAGAAGCTGCATTTAAGCACATTGTGGTGTATAGATAGTGTGTGAGAAAAGTGGGATTTCGTTTTAGGCGGGTTTTACATTGTGAAGCAGTTTCACATTCTGAGTTTCTTCCCTATAGCTAACATGTACTTCGTGTTGTAAATGGTGCCAGAGCCTTGGTTTTTTAAGGTACCTGAAAACTGCGTTGGCGCTGCTGTTCTCGCTGAACGTGGAGTTGACTGCATTTCAAAGGAGCAGCTAGATCATTACGTTGTCTGTAATACTCAATAAGCTGCCTTTCAGCGCATTGTGTTTTTCTTCGCTAACGCTAACATGTACTCGTGTTGTAAATGGTGCCAGAATCTTGCTTTTCAAAGGTAGCTGAAAACTGCGTAGGCGCTGATGTTCTCGCTGGATGTGGAGTTGTGTGCTATTCAAAGGAGCAGCTAGATCATTACTTTGTGCAGAATACTCCATAAGCTGCATTTCAGCACATTGTGTTTTTCTTCGCTAACGCTAACATGTACTTCGTGTTGTAAATGGTGCCAGAACCTTGGTTTTTGAAAGTAGCTGAAAACTGCATTGCTGTTGATGTTCTCACTGGATGTGGAGTGGGCTGCATTTCAAAGGAGTAGTTAGATCATTATTTTGTGCGGAACACTCAATAAGCTGCATTTCAGCGCATTGTGTTTTTCTTCGCTATAGCTAACATGTACTTCGTGTTGTAAATGGTGCCAGAACCTTGGTTTTCGAAACTAGCTGAAAACTGCATTGGTGTTGCTGTTCTCACTGGATGTGGAGTGGGCTGCATTTCAAAGGAGTAGCTAGATCATTATTTTGTGCGGAACACTCAATAAGCTGCATTTAAGCGCATTGCTTTTTCTTCGCTATAGCTAACATGTACTTCGTGTTGTAAATGGTGCCAGAACCATGCTTTTCAAAGGTAGCTGAAAACTGCGTAGGCGCTGATGTTCTCGCTGGATGTGGAGTTGTGTGCTATTCAAAGGAGCAGCTAGATCATTACTTTGTGCGGAATACTCAATAAGTTGCATTTAAGCACATTGTGTTGTATAGATAGTGTGTGAGAAAAGTGGGATTTCGTTTTAGGCGGGTTTTCTATTGTGAAGCAGTTTCACATTCTGAGTTTCTTCCCTATAGCTAACATGTACTTCGTGTTGTAAATGGTGCCAGAACCTTGGTTTTCAAAGGTAGCTGAAAACTGCGTTGGCGCTGATGTTCTCGCTGAACGTGGAGTTGTCTGCATTTCAAAGGAGCAGCTAGATCATTACTTTGTGCGGAATACTCAATAAGCTGCATTTCAGCGCATTGTGTTTTCTTCCTAAGCTAACATGTACTTCGTGTTGTAAATGGTGCCAGAACTGTTTTCAAAGTAGCTGAAAACTGCTGGCGTGATGTTCTCGCTGGATGTGGAGTGGCTGCATTCAAAGGAGCAGCTAGATCATTACTTTGTGCGGAATACTCAAGAAGCTGCATTTAAGCACATTGTGTTGTATAGATAGTGTGTGAGAAATGTGGGATTTCGTTTTAACGGGTTTTCCATTGTGAAGCAGTTTCACATTCTGAGTTTCTTCCCTATAGCTAACATGTACTTCGTGTTGTAAATGGTGCCAGAACCTTAGTTTTCAAAGGTAGCTGAAAACTGCGTTGGCGTTGATGTTCTCGCTGAACGTGGAGTTGTCTGCATTTCAAAGGAGCAGCTAGATCATTACTTTGTGCGGAATACTCAAGAAGCTGCATTTCAGCACATTGTGTTTATAGCCACTGTGTGAGAAAAGTGGGATTTCGTTCGAAGCGGGTTTTCATTGTGAAGCAGTTTCACATTCTGAGTTTCTTCCTATAGCTAACATGTACTTCGTGTTGTAAATGGTGCCAGAAGCCTTGGTTTTCAAAGGTAGCTGAAAACTGCGTTGGCGCTGATGTTCTCGCTGAATGTGGAGTTGTCTGCATTTCAAAGGAGCAGCTAGATCATTACTTTGTGCGGAATACTCAATAAGCTGCATTTCAGCGCATTGTGTTTTTCTTCGCTATAGCTAACATGTACTTCGTGTTGTAAATGGTGCCAGAACCTTGGTTTTTGAAAGTAGCTGAAAACTGCATTGCTGTTGATGTTCTCACTGGATGTGGAGTGGGCTGCATTTCAAAGGAGTAGTTAGATCATTATTTTGTGCGGAACACTCAATAAGCTGCATTTCAGCGCATTGTGTTTTTCTTCGCTATAGCTAACATGTACTTCGTGTTGTAAATGGTGCCAGAACCTTGGTTTTCGTAACTAGCTGAAAACTGCATTGGTGTTGATGTTCTCACTGGATGTGGAGTGGGCTGCATTTCAAAGGAGTAGCTAGATCATTATTTTGTGCGGAACACTCAATAAGCTGCATTTCAGCGCATTGGTTTTTCTTCGCTATAGCTAACATGTACTTCGTGTTGTAAATGGTGCCAGAATCTTGCTTTTCAAAGGTAGCTGAAAACTGCGTAGGCGCTGATGTTCTCGCTGGATGTGGAGTTGTGTGCTATTCAAAGGAGCAGCTAGATCATTACTTTGTGCGGAATACTCAATAAGTTGCATTTAAGCACATTGTGGTGTATAGATAGTGTGTGAGAAAAGTGGGATTTCGTTTTAGGCGGGTTTTCTATTGTGAAGCAGTTTCACATTCTGAGTTTCTTCCCTACAGCTAACATGTACTTCGTGTTGTAAATGGTGCCAGAACCTTGGTTTTCAAAGGTAGCTGAAAACTGCGTTGGCGCTGATGTTCTCGCTGAACGTGGAGTTGTCTGCATTTCAAAGGAGCAGCTAGATCATTACGTTGTCTGTAATACTCAATAAGCTGCCTTTCAGCGCATTGTGTTTTTCTTCCCTAACGCTAACATGTACTTCGTGTTGTAAATGGTGCCAGAACCATGCTTTTCAAAGGTAGCTGAAAACTGCGTAGGCGCTGATGTTCTCGCTGGATGTGGAGTGGGCTGCAATACAAATGAGCAGCTAGATCATTACTTTGTGCGGAATACTCGAGAAGCTGCATTTCAGCACATTTGTTTTATAGCCTGCTTTGGCGGTGCAGTTCTTGCTGTACGTGGAGTAGTCTGCATTTCAAAGGAGCAGCTAGATCATTACTTTGAGCGGAATACTCAAGAAGCTGCATTTCAGCATATTGTGTTTTATAGCCACTGTGTGAGAAAAGTGGGATTTCGTTCGACACGGGTTTTCCATTGTGAAGCAGTTTCACATTCTGAGTTTCTTGCCTATGTCTAACACGTACTTCGTGTTGTAATTGGTGCTGGAACCTTGGTTTTCAAAGGTAGCTGAAAACTGCATTGGTGTTGTTATCGCTTGATGAGGTGTTGTCTGCATTTCAAAGGATTAGCAAGTTTATTATTTTGTGCGGAATACACAATAAGCTGCATTTCAGCGCATTGTGTTGTATAGATAGTGTGTGAGAAATATGGGATTTCGTTCGAAGCGGGTTTTCTATTGTGAAGCAGTTTCACATTCTGAGTTTCTTCCCTATAGCTTACATGTACTTCGTGTTGTAAATGGTGCCAGAAGCTTGGTTTCAAAGCTAGCGGAAAACTGCATTGGTGCTGATGTTCTCGCTGGATGTGGTGCTGTCTGCAATTCAAAGGAGCAGCTAGATCATTACTTTGTGCGGAATACTCAATAAGCTGCATTTAAGCACATTGTGTTTTTCTTCGCTATAGCTAACATGTACTTCGTGTTGTAAATGGTGCCAGAACCTTGCTTTTCAAAGGTAGCTGAAAACTGCATTGGCGCTGATGTTCTCGCTGAACGTGGAGTTGACTGCATTTCAAAGGAGCAGCTAGATCATTATTTTGTGCGGAATACTCAAGAAGCTGCATTTCAGCACATTGTGTTTAATAGCCTGCTTTGGCGGTGCAGTTCTTGCTGTACGTGGAGTTGTCTGCATTTCAAAGGAGCAGCTAGATCATTACTTTGAGCGGAATACTCAAGAAGCTGCATTTCAGCACATTGTGATTTATAGATAGTGTGTGAGAAAAGTTGGGATTTCGTTTTAAGCGGGTTTTCCATTGTGAAGCAGTTTCACATTCTGAGTTTCTTCCCTATAGCTAACATGTACTTCGTGTTTTAAATGGTGCCAGAGCCTTGGTTTTCAAAGGTAGCTGAAAACTGCGTTGGCGCTGATGTTCTCGCTGAACGTGGAGTTGTCTGCATTTCAAAGGAGCAGCTAGATCATTACTTTGTGCGGAATACTCAATAAGCTGCATTTCAGCACATTATGTTTTTCTTCGCTATAGCTAACATGTACTTCGTGTTGTAAATGGAGCCAGAACCTTGCTTTTCAAAGGTAGCTGAAAACTGCGTAGGCGGTGATGTTCTCAATGAACATGGAGTTGACTGTATTTCAAAGGAGCAGCTAGATCATTACTTTGTGCGGAATACTCAAGAAGCTGCATTTAAGCACATTGTGTTTTATACCCACTGTGTGAGAAATGTTGGGTTTCATTCGAAGCGGCTTTTCCATTGTGAAGCACTTTCACATTCTGAGTTCCTTCCCTATAGCTAACATGTACTTCGTGTTGTAAATGGTGCCAGAACCTTGCTTTTCAAAGGTAGCTGAAAACTGCGTTGGCGCTGATGTTCTCGCTGGATGTGGAGTTGTGTGCTATTCAAAGGAGCAGCTAGATCATTACTTTGTGCGGAATACTCAATAAGTGCATTTAAGCACATTGTGTTGTATAGTAGTGTGTGAGAAAGTGGATTCGTTTAGGCGGGTTTTCTATTGTGAAGCAGTTTCACATTCTGAGTTTCTTCCCTATAGCTAACATGTACTTCGTGTTGTAAATGGTGCCAGAACCTTGGTTTTCAAAGGTAGCTGAAAACTGCATTGGCGCTGATGTTCTCGCTGAACGTGGAGTTGACTGCATTTCAAAGGAGCAGCTAGATCATTATTTTGTGCGGAATACTCAAGAAGCTGCATTTCAGCACATTGTGATTTATAGCCTGCTTTGGCGGTGCAGTTCTTGCTGTACGTGGAGTTGTCTGCATTTCAAAGGAGCAGCTAGATCATTACTTTGAGCGGAATACTCAAGAAGCTGCATTTCAGCACATTGTGTTTATAGATAGTGTGTGAGAAAAGTTGGGATTTCGTTTTAAGCGGGTTTTCCATTGTGAAGCAGTTTCACATTCTGAGTTTCTTCCCTATAGCTAACATGTACTTCGTGTTTTAAATGGTGCCAGAGCCTTGGTTTTCAAAGGTAGCTGAAAACTGCGTTGGCGCTGATGTTCTCGCTGAACGTGGAGTTGTCTGCATTTCAAAGGAGCAGCTAGATCATTACTTTGTGCGGAATACTCAATAAGCTGCATTTCAGCACATTATGTTTTTCTTCGCTATAGCTAACATGTACTTCGTGTTGTAAATGGAGCCAGAACCTTGCTTTTCAAAGGTAGCTGAAAACTGCGTAGGCGGTGATGTTCTCAATGAACATGGAGTTGACTGTATTTCAAAGGAGCAGCTAGATCATTACTTTGTGCGGAATACTCAAGAAGCTGCATTTAAGCACATTGTGTTTTATACCCACTGTGTGAGAAAAGTGGGATTTCATTCGAAGCGGGTTTTCCATTGTGAAGCAGTTTCACATTCTGAGTTTCTTCCCTATAGCTAACATGTACTTCGTGTTGTAAATGGTGCCAGAACCTTGCTTTTCAACGATAGCTGAAAACTGCATTGGCGCTGATGTTCTCGCTGAACATGGAGTTGTCTGCATTTCAAAGGAGCAGCTAGATCATTACTTTGTGCGGAATACTCAATAAGCTGCATTTCGGCGCATTGTGTTTTTCTTCCCTATAGCTAACATGTACTTCGTTTTATAAATGGTGCCAGAAGCTTGGTTTCAAAGCTAGCTGAAAACTGCATTGCTGTTGATGTTCTCGCTGGATGTGGAGTTGTCTGCAATTCAACGGAGCAGCCAGATCATTACTTTGTGCGGAATACTCAAGAAGCTGCATTTCAGCGCATTGTGTTTTTCTTCCCTATAGATAACATGTACTTCGTGTTGTAAACGGTGCCAGAATCTTGCTTTTCAAAGGTAGCTGAAAACTGCGTAGGTGCTGATGTTCTCACTGGATGTGGAGTTGACTGCATTTCAAAGGAGCAGCTAGATCATTACTTTGTGCGAAATACTCAAGAAGCTGCATTTAAGCACATTGTGGTGTATACATAGTGTGTGAGAAAAGTGGGATTTCGTTTTAGGCGGGTTTTACATTGTGAAGCAGTTTCACATTCTGAGTTTCTTCCCTATAGCTAACATGTACTTCGTGTTGTAAATGGTGCCAGAGCCTTGGTTTTTCAAGGTACCTGAAAACTGCGTTGGCGCTGCTGTTCTCGCTGAACGTGGAGTTGTGTGCTATTCAAAGGAGCAGCTAGATCATTACTTTGTGCAGAATACTCCATAAGCTGCATTTCAGCACATTGTGTTTTTCTTCGCTAACGCTAACATGTACTTCGTGTTGTAAATGGTGCCAGAACCTTGGTTTTTGAAAGTAGCTGAAAACTGCATTGCTGTTGATGTTCTCACTGGATGTGGAGTGGGCTGCATTTCAAAGGAGTAGTTAGATCATTATTTTGTGCGGAACACTCAATAAGCTGCATTTCAGCGCATTGTGTTTTTCTTCGCTATAGCTAACATGTACTTCGTGTTGTAAATGGTGCCAGAACCTTGGTTTTCGAAACTAGCTGAAAACTGCATTGGTGTTGCTGTTCTCACTGGATGTGGAGTGGGCTGCATTTCAAAGGAGTAGCTAGATCATTATTTTGTGCGGAACACTCAATAAGCTGCATTTAAGCGCATTGCTTTTTCTTCGCTATAGCTAACATGTACTTCGTGTTGTAAATGGTGCCAGAACCTTGCTTTTCAAAGGTAGCTGAAAACTGCGTAGGCGCTGATGTTCTCGCTGGATGTGGAGTTGTGTGCTATTCAAAGGAGCAGCTAGATCATTACTTTGTGCGGAATACTCAATAAGTTGCATTTAAGCACATTGTGTTGTATAGATAGTGTGTGAGAAAAGTGGGATTTCGTTTTAGGCGGGTTTTCTATTGTGAAGCAGTTTCACATTCTGAGTTTCTTCCCTATAGCTAACATGTACTTCGTGTTGTAAATGGTGCCAGAACCTTGGTTTTCAAAGGTAGCTGAAAACTGCGTTGGCGCTGATGTTCTCGCTGAACGTGGAGTTGTCTGCATTTCAAAGGAGCAGCTAGATCATTACTTTGTGCGGAATACTCAAGAAGCTGCATTTCAGCACATTGTGTTTTATAGCCACTGTGTGAGAAAAGTGGGATTTCGTTCGAAGCGGGTTTTCCATTGTGAAGCAGTTTCACATTCTGAGTTTCTTGCCTATAGCTAACATGTACTTCGTGTTGTAAATGGTGCCAGAGCCTTGGTTTTCAAAGGTAGCTGAAAACTGCGTTGGCGCTGCTGTTCTCGCTGAACGTGGAGTTGTCTGCATTTCAAAGGAGCAGCTAGATCATTACGTTGTCTGTAATACTCAATAAGCTGCCTTTCAGCGCATTGTGTTTTTCTTCGCTAACGCTAACATGTACTTCGTGTTGTAAATGGTGCCAGAATCTTGCTTTTCAAAGGTAGCTGAAAACTGCGTAGGCGCTGATGTTCTCGCTGGATGTGGAGTTGTGTGCTATTCAAAGGAGCAGCTAGATCATTACTTTGTGCAGAATACTCCATAAGCTGCATTTCAGCACATTGTGTTTTTCTTCGCTAACGCTAACATGTACTTCGTGTTGTAAATGGTGCCAGAACCTTGGTTTTTGAAAGTAGCTGAAAACTGCATTGCTGTTGATGTTCTCACTGGATGTGGAGTGGGCTGCATTTCAAAGGAGTAGTTAGATCATTATTTTGTGCGGAACACTCAATAAGCTGCATTTCAGCGCATTGTGTTTTTCTTCGCTATAGCTAACATGTACTTCGTGTTGTAAATGGTGCCAGAACCTTGGTTTTCGTAACTAGCTGAAAACTGCATTGGTGTTGATGTTCTCACTGGATGTGGAGTGGGCTGCATTTCAAAGGAGTAGCTAGATCATTATTTTGTGCGGAACACTCAATAAGCTGCATTTCAGCGCATTGGTTTTTCTTCGCTATAGCTAACATGTACTTCGTGTTGTAAATGGTGCCAGAATCTTGCTTTTCAAAGGTAGCTGAAAACTGCGTAGGCGCTGATGTTCTCGCTGGATGTGGAGTTGTGTGCTATTCAAAGGAGCAGCTAGATCATTACTTTGTGCGGAATACTCAATAAGTTGCATTTAAGCACATTGTGGTGTATAGATAGTGTGTGAGAAAAGTGGGATTTCGTTTTAGGCGGGTTTTCTATTGTGAAGCAGTTTCACATTCTGAGTTTCTTCCCTACAGCTAACATGTACTTCGTGTTGTAAATGGTGCCAGAACCTTGGTTTTCAAAGGTAGCTGAAAACTGCGTTGGCGCTGATGTTCTCGCTGAACGTGGAGTTGTCTGCATTTCAAAGGAGCAGCTAGATCATTACGTTGTCTGTAATACTCAATAAGCTGCCTTTCAGCGCATTGTTTTTCTTCCCTAACGCTAACATGTACTTCGTGTTGTAAATGGTGCCAGAACCATGCTTTTCAAAGGTAGCTGAAAACTGCGTAGGCGCTGATGTTCTCGCTGGATGTGGAGTGGGCTGCAATACAAATGAGCAGCTAGATCATTACTTTGTGCGGAATACTCGAGAAGCTGCATTTCAGCACATTTGTTTTATAGCCTGCTTTGGCGGTGCAGTTCTTGCTGTACGTGGAGTAGTCTGCATTTCAAAGGAGCAGCTAGATCATTACTTTGAGCGGAATACTCAAGAAGCTGCATTTCAGCATATTGTGTTTTATAGCCACTGTGTGAGAAAAGTGGGATTTCGTTCGACACGGGTTTTCCATTGTGAAGCAGTTTCACATTCTGAGTTTCTTGCCTATGTCTAACACGTACTTCGTGTTGTAATTGGTGCTGGAACCTTGGTTTTCAAAGGTAGCTGAAAACTGCATTGGTGTTGTTATCGCTTGATGAGGTGTTGTCTGCATTTCAAAGGATTAGCAAGTTTATTATTTTGTGCGGAATACACAATAAGCTGCATTTCAGCGCATTGTGTTGTATAGATAGTGTGTGAGAAATATGGGATTTCGTTCGAAGCGGGTTTTCTATTGTGAAGCAGTTTCACATTCTGAGTTTCTTCCCTATAGCTTACATGTACTTCGTGTTGTAAATGGTGCCAGAAGCTTGGTTTCAAAGCTAGCGGAAAACTGCATTGGTGCTGATGTTCTCGCTGGATGTGGTGCTGTCTGCAATTCAAAGGAGCAGCTAGATCATTACTTTGTGCGGAATACTCAATAAGCTGCATTTAAGCACATTGTGTTTTTCTTCGCTATAGCTAACATGTACTTCGTGTTGTAAATGGTGCCAGAACCTTGCTTTTCAAAGGTAGCTGAAAACTGCATTGGCGCTGATGTTCTCGCTGAACGTGGAGTTGACTGCATTTCAAAGGAGCAGCTAGATCATTATTTTGTGCGGAATACTAGAGAAGCTGCATTTCAGCACATTGTGTTTAATAGCCTGCTTTGGCGGTGCAGTTCTTGCTGTACGTGGAGTTGTCTGCATTTCAAAGGAGCAGCTAGATCATTACTTTGAGCGGAATACTCAAGAAGCTGCATTTCAGCACATTGTGATTTATAGATAGTGTGTGAGAAAAGTTGGGATTTCGTTTTAAGCGGGTTTTCCATTGTGAAGCAGTTTCACATTCTGAGTTTCTTCCCTATAGCTAACATGTACTTCGTGTTTTAAATGGTGCCAGAGCCTTGGTTTTCAAAGGTAGCTGAAAACTGCGTTGGCGCTGATGTTCTCGCTGAACGTGGAGTTGTCTGCATTTCAAAGGAGCAGCTAGATCATTACTTTGTGCGGAATACTCAAGAAGCTGCATTTAAGCACATTATGTTTTTCTTCGCTATAGCTAACATGTACTTCGTGTTGTAAATGGAGCCAGAACCTTGCTTTTCAAAGGTAGCTGAAAACTGCGTAGGCGGTGATGTTCTCAATGAACATGGAGTTGACTGTATTTCAAAGGAGCAGCTAGATCATTACTTTGTGCGGAATACTCAAGAAGCTGCATTTAAGCACATTGTGTTTTATACCCACTGTGTGAGAAAAGTGGGATTTCATTCGAAGCGGGTTTTCCATTGTGAAGCAGTTTCACATTCTGAGTTTCTTCCCTATAGCTAACATGTACTTCGTGTTGTAAATGGTGCCAGAACCTTGCTTTTCAACGATAGCTGAAAACTGCATTGGCGCTGATGTTCTCGCTGAACATGGAGTTGTCTGCATTTCAAAGGAGCAGCTAGATCATTACTTTGTGCGGAATACTCAATAAGCTGCATTTCGGCGCATTGTGTTTTTCTTCCCTATAGCTAACATGTACTTCGTTTTATAAATGGTGCCAGAAGCTTGGTTTCAAAGCTAGCTGAAAACTGCATTGCTGTTGATGTTCTCGCTGGATGTGGAGTTGTCTGCAATTCAACGGAGCAGCCAGATCATTACTTTGGGCGGAATACTCAAGAAGCTGCATTTCAGCGCATTGTGTTTTTCTTCCCTATAGATAACATGTACTTCGTGTTGTAAACGGTGCCAGAACCTTGGTTTTCAAAGGTAGCTGCAAACTGCGTAGGTGCTGATGTTCTCACTGGATGTGGAGTTGACTGCATTTCAAAGGAGCAGCTAGATCATTACTTTGTGCGGAATACTCAAGAAGCTGCATTTAAGCACATTGTGGTGTATAGATAGTGTGTGAGAAAAGTGGGATTTCGTTTTAGGCGGGTTTTACATTGTGAAGCAGTTTCACATTCTGAGTTTCTTCCCTATAGCTAACATGTACTTCGTGTTGTAAATGGTGCCAGAGCCTTGGTTTTTTAAGGTACCTGAAAACTGCGTTGGCGCTGCTGTTCTCGCTGAACGTGGAGTTGACTGCATTTCAAAGGAGCAGCTAGATCATTACGTTGTCTGTAATACTCAATAAGCTGCCTTTCAGCGCATTGTGTTTTTCTTCGCTAACGCTAACATGTACTCGTGTTGTAAATGGTGCCAGAATCTTGCTTTTCAAAGGTAGCTGAAAACTGCGTAGGCGCTGATGTTCTCGCTGGATGTGGAGTTGTGTGCTATTCAAAGGAGCAGCTAGATCATTACTTTGTGCAGAATACTCCATAAGCTGCATTTCAGCACATTGTGTTTTTCTTCGCTAACGCTAACATGTACTTCGTGTTGTAAATGGTGCCAGAACCTTGGTTTTTGAAAGTAGCTGAAAACTGCATTGCTGTTGATGTTCTCACTGGATGTGGAGTGGGCTGCATTTCAAAGGAGTAGTTAGATCATTATTTTGTGCGGAACACTCAATAAGCTGCATTTCAGCGCATTGTGTTTTTCTTCGCTATAGCTAACATGTACTTCGTGTTGTAAATGGTGCCAGAACCTTGGTTTTCGAAACTAGCTGAAAACTGCATTGGTGTTGCTGTTCTCACTGGATGTGGAGTGGGCTGCATTTCAAAGGAGTAGCTAGATCATTATTTTGTGCGGAACACTCAATAAGCTGCATTTAAGCGCATTGCTTTTTCTTCGCTATAGCTAACATGTACTTCGTGTTGTAAATGGTGCCAGAACCATGCTTTTCAAAGGTAGCTGAAAACTGCGTAGGCGCTGATGTTCTCGCTGGATGTGGAGTTGTGTGCTATTCAAAGGAGCAGCTAGATCATTACTTTGTGCAGAATACTCAATAAGTTGCATTTAAGCACATTGTGTTGTATAGATAGTGTGTGAGAAAAGTGGGATTTCGTTTTAGGCGGGTTTTCTATTGTGAAGCAGTTTCACATTCTGAGTTTCTTCCCTATAGCTAACATGTACTTCGTGTTGTAAATGGTGCCAGAACCTTGGTTTTCAAAGGTAGCTGAAAACTGCGTTGGCGCTGATGTTCTCGCTGAACGTGGAGTTGTCTGCATTTCAAAGGAGCAGCTAGATCATTACTTTGAGCGGAATACTCAAGAAGCTGCATTTCAGCACATTGTGTTTTATAGACACTGTGTGAGAAAAGTGGGATTTCGTTCGAAGCGGGTTTTCCATTGTGAAGCAGTTTCACATTCTGAGTTTCTTGCCTATAGCTAACATATACTTCGTGTTGTAAATGGTGCCAGAGCCTTGGTTTTCAAAGGTAGCTGAAAACTGCGTTGGCTCTGCTGTTCTCACTGAACGTGGAGTTGTCTGCATTTCAAAGGAGCAGCTAGATCATTACGTTGTCTGTAATACTCAATAAGCTGCCTTTCAGCACATTGTGTTTTTCTTCGCTAACGCTAACATGTACTTCGTGTTGTAAATGGTGCCAGAATCTTGCTTTTCAAAGGTAGCTGAAAACTGCGTAGGCGCTGATGTTCTCGCTGGATGTGGAGTTGTGTGCTATTCAAAGGAGCAGCTAGATCATTACTTTGTGCAGAATACTCCATAAGCTGCATTTCAGCACATTGTGTTTTTCTTCGCTAACGCTAACATGTACTTCGTGTTGTAAATGGTGCCAGAACCTTGGTTTTTGAAAGTAGCTGAAAACTGCATTGCTGTTGATGTTCTCACTGGATGTGGAGTGGGCTGCATTTCAAAGGAGTAGTTAGATCATTATTTTGTGCGGAACACTCAATAAGCTGCATTTCAGCGCATTGTGTTTTTCTTCGCTATAGCTAACATGTACTTCGTGTTGTAAATGGTGCCAGAACCTTGGTTTTCGTAACTAGCTGAAAACTGCATTGGTGTTGATGTTCTCACTGGATGTGGAGTGGGCTGCATTTCAAAGGAGTAGCTAGATCATTATTTTGTGCGGAACACTCAATAAGCTGCATTTCAGCGCATTGGTTTTTCTTCGCTATAGCTAACATGTACTTCGTGTTGTAAATGGTGCCAGAACCTTGGTTTTCAAAGGTAGCTGAAAACTGCGTAGGCGCTGATGTTCTCGCTGGATGTGGAGTTGTGTGCTATTCAAAGGAGCAGCTAGATCATTACTTTGTGCGTAATACTCAATAAGCTGCATTTAAGCACATTGTGGTGTATAGATAGTGTGTGAGAAAAGTGGGATTTCGTTTTAGGCGGGTTTTACATTGTGAAGCAGTTTCACATTCTGAGTTTCTTCCCTATAGCTAACATGTACTTCGTGTTGTAAATGGTGCCAGAACCTTGGTTTTCAAAGGTAGCTGAAAACTGCGTTGGCGCTGATGTTCTCGCTGAACGTGGAGTTGTCTGCATTTCAAAGGAGCAGCTAGATCATTACGTTGTCTGTAATACTCAATAAGCTGCCTTTCAGCGCATTGTGTTTTTCTTCCCTAACGCTAACATGTACTTCGTGTTGTAAATGGTGCCAGAACCATGCTTTTCAAAGGTAGCTGAAAACTGCGTAGGCGCTGATGTTCTCGCTGGATGTGGAGTGGGCTGCAATACAAATGAGCAGCTAGATCATTACTTTGTGCGGAATACTCGAGAAGCTGCATTTCAGCACATTTGTTTTATAGCCTGCTTTGGCGGTGCAGTTCTTGCTGTACGTGGAGTAGTCTGCATTTCAAAGGAGCAGCTAGATCATTACTTTGAGCGGAATACTCAAGAAGCTGCATTTCAGCATATTGTGTTTTATAGCCACTGTGTGAGAAAAGTGGGATTTCGTTCGACACGGGTTTTCCATTGTGAAGCAGTTTCACATTCTGAGTTTCTTGCCTATGTCTAACACGTACTTCGTGTTGTAATTGGTGCTGGAACCTTGGTTTTCAAAGGTAGCTGAAAACTGCATTGGTGTTGTTATCGCTTGATGAGGTGTTGTCTGCATTTCAAAGGATTAGCAAGTTTATTATTTTGTGCGGAATACACAATAAGCTGCATTTCAGCGCATTGTGTTGTATAGATAGTGTGTGAGAAATATGGGATTTCGTTCGAAGCGGGTTTTCTATTGTGAAGCAGTTTCACATTCTGAGTTTCTTCCCTATAGCTTACATGTACTTCGTGTTGTAAATGGTGCCAGAAGCTTGGTTTCAAAGCTAGCGGAAAACTGCATTGGTGCTGATGTTCTCGCTGGATGTGGTGCTGTCTGCAATTCAAAGGAGCAGCTAGATCATTACTTTGTGCGGAATACTCAATAAGCTGCATTTAAGCACATTGTGTTTTTCTTCGCTATAGCTAACATGTACTTCGTGTTGTAAATGGTGCCAGAACCTTGCTTTTCAAAGGTAGCTGAAAACTGCATTGGCGCTGATGTTCTCGCTGAACGTGGAGTTGACTGCATTTCAAAGGAGCAGCTAGATCATTATTTTGTGCGGAATACTCAAGAAGCTGCATTTCAGCACATTGTGTTTAATAGCCTGCTTTGGCGGTGCAGTTCTTGCTGTACGTGGAGTTGTCTGCATTTCAAAGGAGCAGCTAGATCATTACTTTGAGCGGAATACTCAAGAAGCTGCATTTCAGCACATTGTGATTTATAGATAGTGTGTGAGAAAAGTTGGGATTTCGTTTTAAGCGGGTTTTCCATTGTGAAGCAGTTTCACATTCTGAGTTTCTTCCCTATAGCTAACATGTACTTCGTGTTTTAAATGGTGCCAGAGCCTTAGTTTTCAAAGGTAGCAGAAAACTGCTTTGGCGCTGAGGTTCTCGCTGAACGAGGAGTTGTCTGCATTTCAAAGGAGCAGCTAGATCATTACTTTGTGCGGAATACTCAATAAGCTGCATTTCAGCACATTGTGTTTTTCTTCGCTATAGCTAACATGTACTTCGTGTTGTAAATGGTGCCAGAACCTTGCTTTTCAAAGGTAGCTGAAAACTGCGTAGGTGCTGATGTTCTCACTGGATGTGGAGTTGACTGTATTTCAAAGGAGCAGCTAGATCATTACTTTGTGCGGAATACTCAAGAAGCTGCATTTAAGCACATTGTGTTTTATACCCACTGTGTGAGAAATGTGGGATTTCGTTCGAAGCGGGTTTTCCATTGTGAAGCAGTTTCACATTCTGAGTTTGTTCCCTATAGCTAACAAGTACTTTGTGTTGTAAATGGTGCCAGAACCTTGCTTTTCCAAAGTAGCTGAAAACTGCGTTGGTGCTGATGTTCTCGCTGAACGTGGAGTTGTCTGCATTTCAAAGGAGCAGCTAGATCATTACTTTGTGCGGAATACTCAATAAGCTGCATTTCAGCGCATTGTGTTTTTCTTCCCTATAGCTAACATGTACTTCGTGTTGTAAATGGTGCCAGAAGCTTGGTTTTCAAAGGTAGCTGAAAACTGCATTGCTGTTGATGTTCTCGCTGGATGTGGAGTTGTCTGCATTTCAAAGGAGCAGCTAGATCATTACTTTGTGCGGAATACTCAATAAGCTGCATTTCAGCGCATTGTGTTTTTCTTCGCTATAGCTAACATGTACTTCGTGTTGTAAATGGTGCCAGAACCTTGGTTTTCAAAGGTAGCTGAAAACTGCGTTGGCGCTGATGTTCTCGCTGGATGTGGAGTTGTCTGCATTTCAAAGGAGCAGCTAGATCATTACTTTGTGCGGAATACTCAAGAAGCTGCATTTCAGCACATTGTGTTTTATAGACTCTGTGTGAGAAAAGTGGGATTTCGTTCGAAGCGGGTTTTCCATTGTGAAGCAGTTTCACATTCTGAGTTTCTTCCCTATAGCTAACATGTACTTCGTGTTGTAAATGGTGCCAGAGCCTTGGTTTTCAAAGGTAGCTGAAAACTGCGTTGGCGCTGCTGTTCTCGCTGAACGTGGAGTTGTCTGCATTTCAAAGGAGCAGCTAGATCATTACTTTGTGCGGAATACTCAATAAGCTGCATTTCAGCGCATTGTGTTTTTCTTCGCTATAGCTAACATGTACTTCGTGTTGTAAATGGTGCCAGAACCTTGGTTTTCAAAGGTAGCTGAAAACTGCATTGGTGCTGATGTTCTCGCTGGATGTGGAGTTGTCTGCATTTCAAAGGAGCAGCTAGATCATTACTTTGTGCGGAATACTCAATAAGCTGCATTTCAGCGCATTGTGTTTTTCTTCCCTAACGCTAACATGTACTTCGTGTTGTAAATGGTGCCAGAACCTTGGTTTTCAAAGGTAGCTGAAAACTGCGTTGGCGCTGATGTTCTCGCTGGATGTGGAGTTGTCTGCATTTCAAAGGAGCAGCTAGATCATTACTTTGTGCGGAATACTCAATAAGTGCTTTCAGCACATTGTGTTGTATAGATATGTGTGAGAAAAGTGGGATTTCGTTTTAGGCGTTTTCATTGTGAAGCAGTTTCACATTCTGAGTTTCTTCCCTATAGCTAACATGTACTTCGTGTTGTAAATGGTGCCAGAACCTTGGTTTTCAAAGGTAGCTGAAAACTGCGTTGGCGCTGATGTTCTCGCTGAACGTGGAGTTGTCTGCATTTCAAAGGAGCAGCTAGATCATTACTTTGTGCGGAATACTCAAGAAGCTGCATTTCAGCACATTGTGTTTTATAGCCTGCTTTGGCGGTGCAGTTCTTGCTGAATGTGGAGTTGTCTGCATTTCAAAGGAGCAGCTAGATCATTACTATGAGCCGAATACTCATGAAGCTGCATTTCAGCACATTGTGTTTTATACCCACTGTGTGAGAAAAGTGGGATTTCGTTCGAAGCGGGTTTTCCATTGTGAAGCAGTTTCACATTCTGAGTTTCTTCCCTATAGCTAACATGTACTTCGTGTTGTAAATGGTGCCAGAACCTTGGTTTTCAAAGGTAGCTGAAAACTGCATTGGCGTGATGTTCTCGCTGAACGTGGAGTTGTCTGCATTTCAAAGGAGCAGCTAGATCATTACTTTGTGCGGAATACTCAAGAAGCTGCATTTCAGCACATTGTGTTTTATAGATAGTGTGTGAGAAAAGTTGGGATTTCGTTTTAAGCGGGTTTTCCTTTGTGAAGCAGTTTCACATTCTGAGTTTCTTCCTATAGCTAACATGTACTTCGTGTTGTAAATGGTGCCAGAACCTTGGTTTTCGAAAGCTAGCTGAAAACTGCATTGGTGCTGATGTTCTCGCTGGATGTGGAGTTGTCTGCATTTCAAAGGAGCAGCTAGATCATTACTTTGTGCGGAATACTCAATAAGCTGCATTTCAGCGCATTGTGTTTTTCTTCGCTAACGCTAACATGTACTTCGTGTTGTAAATGGTGCCAGAACCTTGGTTTTCAAAGGTAGCTGAAAACTGCGTTGGCGCTGATGTTCTCGCTGGATGTGGAGTTGTCTGCATTTCAAAGGAGCAGCTAGATCATTACTTTGTGCGGAATACTCAAGAAGCTGCATTTCAGCACATTGTGTTTTATAGATGTGTGAGAAAGTGGATTTCGTTTAGCGGTTTTCCTTGTGAAGCATTTCACATTCTGAGTTTCTTCCCTATAGCTAACTTATACTTCATGTTGTAAATGGTGCCAGAACCTTGGTTTTCGAAAGCAGCTGGAAACTGCATTGGTGTTGATGTTCTCGCTGGATGTGGAGTGGGCTGCATTTCAAAGGAGCAGCTAGATCATTACTTTGTGCGGAATACTCAAGAAGCTGCATTTCAGCGCATTGTGTTTTATAGAGAATGTGAGGGAATAGTGGGATTTCGTTCGAAGCGGGTTTTCCATTGTGAAGCAGTTTCACATTCTGAGTTTCTTCCTATAGCTAACATATACTTCGTGTTGTAAATGGTGCCAGAACCTTGGTTTTCAAAGGTAGCTGCAAACTGCATTGGCGCTGCTGTTCTCACTGAACGTGGAGTTGTCTGCATTTCAAAGGAGCAGCTAGATCATTACTTTGGGCAGAATACTCAATAAGCTGCATTTAAGCACATTGTGTTTTTCTTCGCTATAGCTAACATGTACTTCGTGTTCTAAATGGTGCCAGAACCTTGGTTTTCAAAGGTAGCTGAAAACTGCGTTGGCGCTGATGTTCTCGCTGAACGTGGAGTTGTCTGCATTTCAAAGGAGCAGCTAGATCATTACTTTGTGCGGAATACTCAAGAAGCTGCATTTCAGCACATTGTGTTTTCTTCGCTAACGCTAACATGTACTTCGTGTTGTAAATGGTGCCAGAACCTTGGTTTTCGAAAGTAGCTGAAAACTGCATTGGTGTTGATGTTCTCGCTCGATGTGGAGTGGGTTGCATTTCAAAGGAGTAGCTAGATCATTATTTTGTGCGGAACACTCAATAAGCTGCATTTCAGCGCATTGTGTTTTTCTTCCCTATAGCTAACATGTACTTCGTGTTGTAAATGGTGCCAGAACCTTGGTTTTCAAAGGTAGCTGAAAACTGCTTTGGCGGTGCAGTTCTTGCTGAACGTGGAGTTGTCTGCATTTCAAAGGAGCAGCTAGATCATTACTTTGTGCGGAATACTCAAGAAGCTGCATTTCAGCACATTGTGTTTTTCTTCCCTATAGCTAACATGTACTTCGTGTTGTAAATGGTGCCAGAACCTTGGTTTTCAAAGGTAGCTGAAAACTGCATTGGTGTTGATGTTCTCGCTGGATGTGGAGTTGTCTGCATTTCAAAGGAGCAGCTAGATCATTACTTTGTGCGGAATACTCAATAAGCTGCATTTCAGCACATTGTGTTGTATAGATAGTGTGTGAGAAAAGTGGGATTTCGTTTTAAGCGGGTTTTCCATTGTGAAGCAGTTTCACATTCTGAGTTTCTTCCCTATAGCTAACATGTACTTCGTGTTGTAAATGGTGCCAGAACCTTGCTTTTCAAAGGTAGCTGAAAACTGCGTTGGCGCTGATGTTCTCGCTGAACGTGGAGTTGTCTGCATTTCAAAGGAGCAGCCAGATCATTACTTTGTGCAGAATACTCCATAAGCTGCATTTCAGCACATTGTGTTTTTCTTCGCGATAGCTAACATGTACTTCGTGTTGTAAATGGTGCCAGAACCTTGGTTTTCGAAAGTAGCTGAAAACTGCATTGGTGTTGATGTTCTCGCTGGATGTGGAGTGGGCTGCATTTCAAAGGAGTAGCTAGATCATTATTTTGTGCGGAACACTCAATAAGCTGCATTTCAGCGCATTGTGTTTTTCTTCCCTATAGCTAACATGTACTTCGTGTTGTAAATGGTGCCAGAACCTTGGTTTTCAAAGGTAGCTGAAAACTGCTTTGGCGTTGATGTTCTCGCTGAACGTGGAGTTGACTGCATTTCAAAGGAGCAGCTAGATCATTACTTTGTGCGGAATACTCAAGAAGCTGCATTTCTGCACATTGTGTTTTCTAGACACTGTGTGAGAAAAGTGGGATTTCGTTCGAAGCGGGTTTTCCATTGTGAAGCAGTTTCACATTCTGAGTTTCTTCCCTATAGCTAACATGTACTTCGTGTTGTAAATGGTGCCAGAGCCTTGGTTTTCAAAGGTAGCTGAAAACTGCGTTGGCGTCTGCTGTTCTCGCTGAACGTGGAGTTGTCTGCATTTCAAAGGAGCAGCTAGATCATTACGTTGTCTGTAATACTCAATAAGCTGCCTTTCAGCGCATTGTGTTTTTCTTCCCTAACGCTAACATGTACTTCGTGTTGTAAATGGTGCCAGAACCTTGCTTTTCAAAGGTAGCTGAAAACTGCGTTGGCGCTGATGTTCTCGCTGAACGTGGAGTTGACTGCATTTCAAAGGAGCAGCTAGATCATTACTTTGTGCAGAATACTCAAGAAGCTGCATTTCAGCACATTGTGTTTTATAGATAGTGTGTGAGAAAAGTGGGATTTCGTTTTAAGAGGGTTTTCCTTTGTGAAGCAGTTTCACATTCTAATTTTCTTCCATATAGGTAACATGTACTTCGTGTTGTAAATTGTTCCAGAACCTTGGTTTTCGAAAGCTAGCTGAAAACTGCATTGGTGTTGATGTTCTCGCTGGATGTGGAGTTGTCTGCATTTCAAAGGAGCAGCTAGATCATTACTTTGTGCGGAATACTCAATAAGCTGCATTTCAGCGCATTGTGTTTTTCTTCCCTAACGCTAACATGTACTTCGTGTTGTAAATGGTGCCAGAACCTTGGTTTCAAAGGTAGCTGAAAACTGCGTTGGCGCTGATGTTCTCGCTGGATGTGGAGTTGTCTGCATTTCAAAGGAGCAGCTAGATCATTACTTTGTGCGGAATACTCAATAAGCTGCTTTTCAGCACATTGTGTTGTATAGATAGTGTGTGAGAAAAGTGGGATTTCGTTTTAAGCGGGTTTTCCATTGTGAAGCAGTTTCACATTCTGAGTTTCTTCCCTATAGCTAACATGTACTTCGTGTTGTAAATGGTGCCAGAACCTTGGTTTTCAAAGTAGCTGAAAACTGCATTGGTGTTGATGTTCTCGCTGGATGTGGAGTTGTCTGCATTTCAAAGGAGCAGCTAGATCATTACTTTGTGCGGAATACTCAATACGCTGCTTTTCAGCGCATTGTTTTATTCTTCCCTATAGCTAACATGTACTTCGTGTTGTAAATTGTGCCAGAACTTTGGTTTTCAAAGGTATCTGAAAACTGCGTTGTAGTTGATGTTCTCGCTGAACGTGGAGTTGTCTGCATTTCAAAGGAGCAGCTAGATCATTACTTTGTGCGGAATACTAGAGAAGCTGCATTTCAGCACATTGTGTTTTATAGATAGTGTGTGAGAAAAGTTGGGATTTCGTTTTAAGAGGGTTTTCCTTTGTGAAGCAGTTTCACATTCTGAGTTTCTTCCATATAGGTAACATGTACTTCGTGTTGTAAATGGTGCCAGAACATTGGTTTTCGAAAGCAGCTGAAAACTGCATTGGTGTTGATGTTCTCGCTGGATGTGGAGTTGTCTGCATTTCAAAGGAGCAGCCAGATCATTACTTTGTGCGGAATACTCAAGAAGCTGCATTTAAGCACATTGTGTTGTATAGATAGTGAGAAAAGTGGGATTTCGTTTTAAGCGGGTTTTCCATTGTGAAGCAGTTTCACATTCTGAGTTTCTTCCCTATAGCTAACATGTACTTCGTGTTGTAAATGGTGCCAGAACCTTGGTTTTCAAAGGTAGCTGAAAACTGCGTTGGCGCTGATGTTCTCGCTGAACGTGGAGTTGTCTGCATTTCAAAGGAGCAGCTAGATCATTACTTTGTGCGGAATACTCAATAAGCTGCATTTAAGCACATTGTGTTTTTCTTCGCTATAGCTAACATGTACTTCGTGTTGTAAATGGAGCCAGAACCTTGCTTTTCAAAGGTAGCTGAAAACTGCGTAGGCGGTGATGTTCTCAATGAACATGGAGTTGACTGTATTTCAAAGGAGCAGCTAGATCATTACTTTGTGCGGAATACTCAAGAAGCTGCATTTAAGCACATTGTGTTTTATACCCACTGTGTGAGAAAAGTGGGATTTCGTTCGAAGCGGGTTTTCCATTGTGAAGCAGTTTCACATTCTGAGTTTCTTCCCTATAGCTAACATGTACTTCGTGTTGTAAATGGTGCCAGAACCTTGCTTTTCAACGATAGCTGAAAACTGCATTGGCGCTGATGTTCTCGCTGAACGTGGAGTTGTCTGCATTTCAAAGGAGCAGCTAGATCATTACTTTGTGCGGAATACTCAATAAGCTGCATTTCAGCGCATTGTGTTTTTCTTCCCTATAGCTAACATGTACTTCGTGTTGTAAATGGTGCCAGAAGCTTGGTTTTCAAAGGTAGCTGAAAACTGCGTTGGTGTTGATGTTATCTCTGGATGTGGAGTTGTCTGCAATTCAAAGGAGCAGCTAGATCATTACTTTGTGCGGAACACTCAATAAGCTGCATTTCAGCGCATTGTGTTTTTCTTCCTTATAGCTAACATGTACTTCGTGCTGTAAATGGTGCCAGAATCTTGCTTTTCAAAGGTAGCTGAAAACTGCGTAGGCGCTGATGTTCTCGCTGGATGTGGAGTTGTGTCTTTCTTCCCTATAGCTAACATATACTTCGTGTTGTAAATGGTGCCAAAAGCTTTGTTTCAAAGCTAGCGGAAAACTGCATTGGTGTTGATGTTCTCGCTGGATGTGGAGTGGGCTGCAATACAAAGGAGCAGCTAGATCATTACTTTGTGCGGAATACTCAAGAAGCTGCATTTCAGCACATTGTGTTGTATAGATAGTGTGTGAGAAAAGTGGGATTTCGTTCGAAGCGGGTTTTCCATTGTGAAGCAGTTTCACATTCTGAGTTTCTTCCCTATAGCTAACATGTACTTCGTGTTGTAAATGGTGCCAGAGCCTTGGTTTTCAAAGGTACCTGAAAACTGCGTTGGAGCTGATGTTCTCGCTGAACTTGGAGTTGTCTGCATTTCAAAGGAGCAGCCAGATCATTACTTTGTGCAGAATACTCCATAAGCTGCATTTCAGCACATTGTGTTTTTCTTCGCGATAGCTAACATGTACTTCGTGTTGTAAATGGTGCCAGAACCTTGGTTTTCGAAAGTAGCTGAAAACTGCATTGGTGTTGATGTTCTCGCTGGATGTGGAGTGGGCTGCATTTCAAAGGAGTAGCTAGATCATTATTTTGTGCGGAACACTCAATAAGCTGCATTTCAGCGCATTGTGTTTTTCTTCGCTATAGCTAACATGTACTTCGTGTTGTAAATGGTGCCAGAACCTTGGTTTTCAAAGGTAGCTGAAAACTGCTTTGGCGTTGATGTTCTCCCTGAACGTGGAGTTGTCTGCATTTCAAAGGAGCAGCTAGATCATTACTTTGAGCGGAATACTCAAGAAGCTGCATTTCAGCACATTGTGTTTTATAGACACTGTGTGAGAAAAGTGGGATTTCGTTCGAAGCGGGTTTTCCATTGTGAAGCAGTTTCACATTCTGAGTTTCTTCCCTATGGCTAACATATACTTCATGTTGTAAATGGTGCCAGAGCCTTGGTTTTCAAAGGTAGCTGCAAACTGCGTTGGCTCTGCTGTTCTCACTGAACGTGGAGTTGTCTGCATTTCAAAGGAGCAGCTAGATCATTACGTTGTCTGTAATACTCAATAAGCTGCCTTTCAGCGCATTGTGTTTTTCTTCCCTAACGCTAACATGTACTTCGTGTTGTAAATGGTGCCAGAACCTTGCTTTTCAAAGGTAGCTGAAAACTGCATTGGCGTTGATGTTCTCGCTGAACGTGGAGTTGACTGCATTTCAAAGGAGCAGCTAGATCATTACTTTGTGCGGAATACTCAAGAAGCTGCATTTCCGCACATTGTGTTTTATAGATAGTGTGTGAGAAAAGTTGGGATTTCGTTTTAAGAGGGTTTTCCTTTGTGAAGCAGTTTCACATTCTGAGTTCTTCCATATAGGTAACATGTACTTCGTGTTGTAAATGGTTCCAGAACCTTGGTTTTCGAAAGCAGCTGAAAACTGCATTGGTGTTGATGTTCTCGCTGGATGTGGAGTTGTCTGCATTTCAAAGGAGCAGCTAGATCATTACTTTGTGCGGAATACTCAATAAGCTGCATTTCAGCGCATTGTGTTTTTCTTCCCTAACGCTAACATGTACTTCGTGTTGTAAATGATGCCAGATCCATGGTTTTCAAAGGTAGTTACAAACTGCGTTGGCGCTGATGTTCTCGCTGGATGTGGAGTTGTCTGCATTTCAAAGGAGCAGCTAGATCATTACTTTGTGCGGAATACTCAATAAGATGCTTTTCAGCACATTGTGTTGTATAGATAGTGTGTGAGAAAAGTGGGATTTCGTTTTAAGTGGGTTTTCCATTGTGAAGCAGTTTCACATTCTGAGTTTCTTCCCTATAGCTAACATGTACTTCGTGTTGTAAATGGTGCCAGAACCTTGGTTTTCGAAAGTAGCTGAAAACTGCATTGGTGTTGATGTTCTCGCTGGATGTGGAGTGGGCTGCATTTCAAAGGAGTAGCTAGATCATTATTTTGTGCGGAACACTCAATAAGCTGCATTTCAGCGCATTGTGTTTTTCTTCGCTATAGCTAACATGTACTTCGTGTTGTAAATGGTGCCAGAACCTTGGTTTTCAAAGGTAGCTGAAAACTGCTTTGGCGTTGATGTTCTCGCTGAACGTGGAGTTGTCTGCATTTCAAAGGAGCAGCTAGATCATTACTTTGTGCGGAATACTCAAGAAGCTGCATTTCAGCACATTGTGTTTTATAGATAGTGTGTGAGAAAAGTTGGGATTTCGTTTTAAGAGGGTTTTCCTTTGTGAAGCAGTTTCACATTCTGAGTTTCTTCCATATAGGTAACATGTACTTCGTGTTGTAAATGGTGCCAGAACCTTGGTTTTCGAAAGTAGCTGAAAACTGCATTGGTGTTGATGTTCTCGCTGGATGTGGAGTTGGCTGCATTTCAAAGGAGCAGCTAGATCATTACTTTGTGCGGAATACTCAAGAAGCTGCATTTCAGCACATTGTGTTGTATAGATAGTGTGAGAAAAGTGGGATTTCGTTTTAAGCGGGTTTTCCATTGTGAAGCAGTTTCACATTCTGAGTTTCTTCCCTATAGCTAACATGTACTTCGTGTTGTAAATGGTGCCAGAAGCTTGGTTTTCAAAGGTAGCTGAAAACTGCGTTGGCTCTGCTGTTCACACTGAACGTGGAGTTGTCTGCATTTCAAAGGAGCAGCTAGATCATTACTTTGTGCGGAATACTCAATAAGCTGCATTTAAGCACATTGTGTTTTTCTTCGCTATAGCTAACATGTACTTCGTGTTGTAAATGGTGCCAGAACCTTGCTTTTCAAAGGTAGCTGAAAACTGCGTAGGCGGTGATGTTCTCACTGAACGTGGAGTTGACTGTATTTCAAAGGAGCAGCTAGATCATTACTTTGTGCGGAATACTCAAGAAGCTGCATTTAAGCACATTGTGTTTTATACCCACTGTGTGAGAAAAGTGGGATTTCGTTCGAAGCGGGTTTTCCATTGTGAAGCAGTTTCACATTCTGAGTTTCTTCCCTATAGCTAACATGTACTTCGTGTTGTAAATGGTGCCAGAAGCTTGATTTTCAAAGGTAGCTGAAAACTGCATTGGCGCTGATGTTCTCGCTGAACGTGGAGTGGTCTGCATTTCAAAGGAGCAGCTAGATCATTACTTTGTGCGGAATACTCAATAAGCTGCATTTCAGCGCATTGTGTTTTTCTTCCCTATAGCTAACATGTACTTCGTTTTGTAAATGGTGCCAGAAGCTTGGTTTTCGAACGTAGCTGAAAACTGCATTGGCTGTTGATGTTCTCGCTGGATGTGGAGTTGTCTGCATTTCAAAGGAGCAGCTAGATCATTACTTTGGGCGGAATACTCAATAAGCTGCATTTCAGCGCATTGTGTTTTTCTTCCCTATAGCGAACATGTACTTCGTGTTGTAAATGGTGCCAGAATCTTGCTTTTCAAAGGTAGCTGAAAACTGCGTAGGCGCTGATGTTCTCGCTGGATGTGGAGTTGTGTCTTTCTTCCCTATAGCTAACATATACTTCGTGTTGTAAATGGTGCCAAAAGCTTTGTTTCAAAGCTAGCGGAAAACTGCATTGGTGTTGATGTTCTCGCTGGATGTGGTGCTCTCTGCAATTCAAAGGAGCAGCTAGATCATTACTTTGTGCGGAATACTCAAGAAGCTGCATTTAAGCACATTGTGTTGTATAGATAGTGTGTGAGAAAAGTGGGATTTCGTTCGAAGCGGGTTTTCCATTGTGAAGCAGTTTCACATTCTGAGTTTCTTCCCTATAGCTAACATGTACTTCGTGTTGTAAATGGTGCCAGAGCCTTGGTTTTCAAAGGTACCTGAAAACTGCGTTGGCGCTGATGTTCTCGCTGAACGTGGAGTTGTCTGCATTTCAAAGGAGCAGCTAGATCATTACTTTGTGCAGAATACTCAATAAGCTGCATTTCAGCACATTGTGTTTTTCTTCGCCATAGCTAACATGTACTTCGTGTTGTAAATGGTGCCAGAACCTTGGTTTTCGAAAGTAGCTGAAAACTGCATTGGTGTTGATGTTCTCGCTGGATGTGGAGTGGGCTGCATTTCAAAGGAGTAGCTAGATCATTATTTTGTGCGGAACACTCAATAAGCTGCATTTCAGCGCATTGTGTTTTTCTTCGCTATAGCTAACATGTACTTCGTGTTGTAAATGGTGCCAGAACCTTGGTTTTCAAAGGTAGCTGAAAACTGCTTTGGCGCTGATGTTCTCGCTGAACGTGGAGTTGTCTGCATTTCAAAGGAGCAGCTAGATCATTACTTTGAGCGGAATACTCAATAAGCTGCATTTCAGCACATTGTGTTTTATAGACACTGTGTGAGAAAAGTGGGATTTCGTTCGAAGCGGGTTTTCCATTGTGAAGCAGTTTCACATTCTGTTTCTTTCCTATATCTAACACGTACTTCGTGTTGTAAATGGTGCCAGAGCCTTGGTTTTCAAAGGTAGCTGCAAACTGCGTTGGCTCTGCTGTTCTCACTGAACGTGGAGTTGTCTGCATTTCAAAGGAGCAGCTAGATCATTACTTTGTCTGTAATACTCAATAAGCTGCCTTTCAGCGCATTGTGTTTTTCTTCCCTAACGCTAACATGTACTTCGTGTTGTAAATGGTGCCAGAGACTTGGTTTTCAAAGGTAGCTGCAAACTGCGTTGGCGTCTGCTGTTCTCACTGAACGTGGAGTTGTCTGCATTTCAAAGGAGCAGCTAGATCATTACTTTGTGCGGAATACTCAATAAGCTGCCTTTCAGCGCATTGTGTTTTTCTTCGCTATAGCTAACATGTACTTCGTGTTGTAAATGGTGCCAGAACCTTGGTTTTCAAAGGTAGCTGAAAACTGCTTTGGCGCTGATGTTCTCGCTGAACGTGGAGTTGTCTGCATTTCAAAGGAGCAGCTAGATCATTACTTTGAGCGGAATACTCAAGAAGCTGCATTTCAGCACATTGTGTTTTTCTTCGCTAAAGCTAACATGTACTTCGTGTTGTAAACGGTGCCAGAACCTTGGTTTTCGAAAGTAGCTGGAAACTGCATTGGTGTTGATGTTCTCGCTCGATGTGGAAGTGGCTCATTTCAAAGGAGTAGCTAGATCATTATTTTGTGCGGAACACTCAATAAGCTGCATTTCAGCGCATTGTGTTTTTCTTCCCTATAGCTAACATGTACTTCGTGTTGTAAATGGTGCCAGAACCTTGGTTTTCAAAGGTAGCTGAAAACTGCTTTGGCGGTGCATGTTCTTGCTGAACGTGGAGTTGTCTGCATTTCAAAGGAGCAGCTAGATCATTACTTTGTGCGGAATACTCAAGAAGCTGCATTTCAGCACATTGTGTTTTACACCCTGCTTTGGCGGTGCAGTTCTTGCTGAATGTGGAGTTGTCTGCATTTCAAAGGAGCAACTAGATCACTACTATGAGCCGAATACTCATGAAGCTGCATTTCAGCACATTGTGATTTATACCCACTGTGTGAGAAAAGTGGGATTTCGTTCGAAGCGGGTTTTCCATTGTGAAGCAGTTTCACATTCTGAGTTTCTTCCCTATAGCTAACATGTACTTCGTGTTGTAAATGGTGCCAGAACCTTGCTTTTCAAAGGTAGCTGAAAACTGCATTGGCGTTGATGTTCTCGCTGAACGTGGAGTTGACTGCATTTCAAAGGAGCAGCTAGATCATTACTTTGTGCGGAATACTCAAGAAGCTGCATTTCCGCACATTGTGTTTTATAGATAGTGTGTGAGAAAAGTTGGGATTTCGTTTTAAGAGGGTTTTCCTTTGTGAAGCAGTTTCACATTCTGAGTTTCTTCCATATAGGTAACATGTACTTCGTGTTGTAAATGGTTCCAGAACCTTGGTTTTCGAAAGCAGCTGAAAACTGCATTGGTGTTGATGTTCTCGCTGGATGTGGAGTTGTCTGCATTTCAAAGGAGCAGCTAGATCATTACTTTGTGCGGAATACTCAATAAGCTGCATTTCAGCGCATTGTGTTTTTCTTCCCTAACGCTAACATGTACTTCGTGTTGTAAATGGTGCCAGAACCATGGTTTTCAAAGGTAGTTACAAACTGCGTTGGCGCTGATGTTCTCGCTGGATGTGGAGTTGTCTGCATTTCAAAGGAGCAGCTAGATCATTACTTTGTGCGGAATACTCAAGAAGCTGCATTTCCGCACATTGTGTTTTATAGATAGTGTGTGAGAAAAGTTGGGATTTCGTTTTAAGCGGGTTTTCCTTTGTGAAGCAGTTTCACATTCTGAGTTTTTCCATATAGGTAACATGTACTTCGTGTTGTAAATGGTGCCAGAACCTTGGTTTTCGAAAGCAGCTGAAAACTGCATTGGTGTTGATGTTCTCGCTGGATGTGGAGTGGGCTGCAATACAAAGGAGCAGCTAGATCATTACTTTGTGCGGAATACTCAAGAAGCTGCATTTCAGCGCATTGTGTTTTATAGACACTGTGTGAGAAAAGTGGGATTTCGTTCGAAGCGGGTTTTCCATTGTGAAGCAGTTTCACATTCTGTTTCTTTCCTATAGCTAACATATACTTCGTGTTGTAAATGGTGCCAGAACCTTGGTTTTCAAAGGTAGCTGCAAACTGCGTTGGCGCTGCTGTTCTCACTGAACGTGGAGTTGTCTGCATTTCAAAGGAGCAGCTAGATCATTACGTTGTCTGGATACTCAATAAGCTGCCTTTCATCGCATTGTGTTTTTCTTCGCTATAGCTAACATGTACTTCGTGTTGTAAATGGTGCCAGAACCTTGGTTTTCAAAGGTAGCTGAAAACTGCTTTGGCGCTGATGTTCTCGCTGAACGTGGATTTGTCTGCATTTCAAAGGAGCAGCTAGATCATTACTTTGAACGGAATACTCAAGAAGCTGCATTTCAGCACATTGTGGTTTTCTTCGCTAACGCTAACATGTACTTCGTGTTGTAAACGGTGCCAGAACCTTGGTTTTCGAAAGTAGCTGAAAACTGCATTGGTGTTGATGTTCTCGCTCGATGTGGAGTGGGTTGCATTTCAAAGGAGTAGCTAGATCATTATTTTGTGCGGAACACTCTATAAGCTGCATTTCAGCGCATTGTGTTTTTCTTCCCTAACGCTAACATGTGCTTCGTCTTGTAAATGGTGCCAGAACCTTGGTTTTCAAAGGTAGCTGAAAACTGCTTTGGCGGTGCAGTTCTTGCTGAACGTGGAGTTGTCAGCATTTCAAAGGAGCAGCTAGATCATTACTTTGAGCGGAATACTCAAGAAGCTGCATTTCAGCGCATTGTGTTTTTCTTCCCTATAGCTAACATGTACTTCGTGTTGTAAATGGTGCCAGAACCTTGGTTTTCAAAGGTAGCTGAAAAATCCATTGGTGTTGATGTTCTCGCTGGATGTGGAGTTGTCTGCATTTCAAAGGAGCAGCTAGATCATTACTTTGTGCGGAATACTCAATAAGCTGCATTTCAGCGCATTGTGTTTTTCTTCCCTAAAGCTAACATGTACTTCGTGTTGTAAATGATGCCAGAACCATGGTTTTCAAAGGTAGTTACAAACTGCGTTGGCGCTGATGTTCTCGCTGGATGTGGAGTTGTCTGCATTTCAAAGGAGCAGCTAGATCATTACTTTGAGCCGAATACTCAATAAGATGCTTTTCAGCACATTGTGTTGTATAGATAGTGTGTGAGAAAAGTGGGATTTCGTTTTAAGTGGGTTTTCCATTGTGAAGCAGTTTCACATTCTGAGTTTCTTCCCTATAGCTAACATGTACTTCGTGTTGTAAATGGTGCCAGAACCTTGGTTTTCAAAGGTAGCTGCAAACTGCGTTGGCGCTGATGTTCTCGCTGAACGTGGAGTTGTCTGCATTTCAAAGGAGCAGCCAGATCATTACTTTGTGCAGAATACTCCATAAGCTGCATTTCAGCACATAGTGTTTTTCTTCGCGAAAGCTAACATGTACTTCGTGTTGTAAATGGTGCCAGAACCTTGGTTTTCGAAAGTAGCTGAAAACTGCATTGGTGTTGATGTTCTCGCTGGATGTGGAGTGGGCTGCATTTCAAAGGAGTAGCTAGATCATTATTTTGTGCGGAACCCTCAATAAGCTGCATTTCAGCGCATTGTGTTTTTCTTCGCTATAGCTAACATGTACTTCGTGTTGTAAATGGTGCCAGAACCTTGGTTTTCAAAGGTAGCTGAAAACTGCTTTGGCGTTGATGTTCTCCCTGAACGTGGAGTTGTCTGCATTTCAAAGGAGCAGCTAGATCATTACTTTGAGCGGAATACTCAAGAAGCTGCATTTCAGCACATTGTGTTTTATAGACACTGTGTGAGAAAAGTGGGATTTCGTTCGAAGCGGGTTTTCCATTGTGAAGCAGTTTCACATTCTGAGTTTCTTCCCTATAGCTAACATATACTTCATGCTGTAAATGGTGCCAGAGCCTTGGTTTTCAAAGGTAGCTGAAAACTGCATTGGTGTTGATGTTCTCACTGAACGTGGAGTTGTCTGCATTTCAAAGGAGCAGCTAGATCATTACGTTGTCTGTAATACTCAATAAGCTGCCTTTCAGCGCATTGTGTTTTTCTTCCCTAACGCTAACATGTACTTCGTGTTGTAAATGGTGCCAGAACCTTGCTTTTCAAAGGTAGCTGAAAACTGCATTGGCGTTGATGTTCTCGCTGAACGTGGAGTTGACTGCATTTCAAAGGAGCAGCTAGATCATTACTTTGTGCGGAATACTCAAGAAGCTGCATTTCCGCACATTGTGTTTTATAGATAGTGTGTGAGAAAAGTTGGGATTTCGTTTTAAGAGGGTTTTCCTTTGTGAAGCAGTTTCACATTCTGAGTTCTTCCATATAGGTAACATGTACTTCGTGTTGTAAATGGTTCCAGAACCTTGGTTTTCGAAAGCTAGCTGAAAACTGCATTGGTGTTGATGTTCTCGCTGGATGTGGAGTTGTCTGCATTTCAAAGGAGCAGCTAGATCATTACTTTGTGCGGAATACTCAATAAGCTGCATTTCAGCGCATTGTGTTGTTCTTCCCTAACGCTAACATGTACTTCGTGTTGTAAATGATGCCAGAACCTTGGTTTTCAAAGGTAGTTACAAACTGCGTTGGCGCTGATGTTCTCGCTGGATGTGGAGTTGTCTGCATTTCAAAGGAGCAGCTAGATCATTACTTTGTGCGGAATACTCAATAAGATGCTTTTCAGCACATTGTGTTGTATAGATAGTGTGTGAGAAAAGTGGGATTTCGTTTTAAGTGGGTTTTCCTTTGTGAAGCAGTTTCACATTCTGAGTTTCTTCCCTATAGCTAACATGTACTTCGTGTTGTAAATGGTGCCAGAACCTTGGTTTTCGAAAGGTAGCTGAAAACTGCATTGGTGTTGATGTTCTCGCTGGATGTGGAGTTGTCTGCATTTCAAAGAAGCAGCTAGATCATTACTTTGTGCTGAATACTCAAGAAGCTGCATTTAAGCACATTGTGTTGTATAGATAGTGAGAAAAGTGGGATTTCGTTTTAAGCGGGTTTTCCATTGTGAAGCAGTTTCACATTCTGAGTTTCTTCCCTATAGCTAACATGTACTTCGTGTTGTAAATGGTGCCAGAACCTTGGTTTTCAAAGGTAGCTGAAAACTGCGTTGGCGCTGATGTTCTCGCTGAACGTGGAGTTGTCTGCATTTCAAAGGAGCAGCTAGATCATTACTTTGTGCGGAATACTCAATAAGCTGCATTTAAGCACATTGTGTTTTCTTCGCTATAGCTAACATGTACTTCGTGTGGTAAATGGAGCCAGAACCTTGCTTTTCAAAGGTAGCTGAAAACTGCGTAGGCGGTGATGTTCTCAATGAACATGGAGTTGACTGTATTTCAAAGGAGCAGCTAGATCATTACTTTGTGCGGAATACTCAAGAAGCTGCATTTAAACACATTGTGTTTTATACCCACTGTGTGAGAAAAGTGGGATTTCGTTCGAAGCGGGTTTTCCATTGTGAAGCAGTTTCACATTCTGAGTTTCTTCCCTATAGCTAACATGTACTTCGTGTTGTAAATGGTGCCAGAACCTTGCTTTTCAACGATAGCTGAAAACTGCATTGGCGCTGATGTTCTCGCTGAACATGGAGTGGGCTGCATTTCAAAGGAGCAGCTAGATCATTACTTTGTGCGGAATACTCAATAAGCTGCATTTCAGCGCATTGTGTTTTTCTTCCCTATAGCTAACATGTACTTCGTTTTATAAATGGTACCAGAAGCTTGGTTTTCGAACGTAGCTGAAAACTGAATTGCTGTTGATGTTCTCGCTGGATGTGGAGTTGTCTGCAATTCAAAGGAGCAGCTAGATCATTACTTTGGGCGGAATACTCAATAAGCTGCATTTCTGCGCATTGTGTTTTTCTTCCCTATAGCTAACATGTACTCGTGTTGTAAATGGTGCCAGAATCTTGCTTTTCAAAGGTAGCTGAAAACTGCGTAGGCGCTGATGTTCTCGCTGGATGTGGAGTTGTGTCTTTCTTCCCTATAGCTAACATATACTTCGTGTTGTAAATGGTGCCAAAAGCTTTGTTTCAAAGCTAGCGGAAAACTGCATTGGTGTTGATGTTCTCGCTGGATGTGGTGCTCTCTGCAATTCAAAGGAGCAGCTAGATCATTACTTTGTGCGGAATACTCAAGAAGCTGCATTTAAGCACATTGTGTTGTATAGATAGTGTGTGAGAAAAGTGGGATTTCGTTCGAAGCGGGTTTTCCATTGTGAAGCAGTTTCACATTCTGAGTTTCTTCCCTATAGCTTACATGTACTTCGTGTTGTAAATGGTGCCAGAGCCTTGGTTTTCAAAGGTACCTGAAAACTGCGTTGGCGCTGATGTTCTCGCTGAACGTGGAGTTGTCTGTATTTCAAAGGAGCAGCCAGATCATTACTTTGTGCAGAATACTCCATAAGCTGCATTTCAGCACATTGTGTTTTTCTTCGCCATAGCTAACATGTACTTCGTGTTGTAAATGGTGCCAGAACCTTGGTTTTCGAAAGTAGCTGAAAACTGCATTGGTGTTGATGTTCTCGCTGGATGTGGAGTGGGCTGCATTTCAAAGGAGTAGCTAGATCATTATTTTGTGCGGAACACTCAATAAGCTGCATTTCAGCGCATTGTGTTTTTCTTCGCTATAGCTAACATGTACTTCGTCTTGTAAATGGTGCCAGAACCTTGGTTTTCAAAGGTAGCTGAAAACTGCTTTGGCGGTGCAGTTCTTGCTGAACGTGGAGTTGTCAGCATTTCAAAGGAGCAGCTAGATCATTACTTTGAGCGGAATACTCAAGAAGCTGCATTTCAGCGCATTGTGTTTTTCTTCCCTATTGGTAACATGTACTTCGTGTTGTAAATGGTGCCAGAACCTTGGTTTTCAAAGGTAGCTGAAAAATCCATTGGTGTTGATGTTCTCGCTGGATGTGGAGTTGTCTGCATTTCAAAGGAGCAGCTAGATCATTACTTTGTGCGGAATACTCAATAAGCTGCATTTCAGCGCATTGTGTTTTTCTTCCCTAACGCTAACATGTACTTCGTGTTGTAAATGATGCCAGAACCATGGTTTTCAAAGGTAGTTACAAACTGCGTTGGCGCTGATGTTCTCGCTGGATGTGGAGTTGTCTGCATTTCAAAGGAGCAGCTAGATCATTACTTTGAGCCGAATACTCAATAAGATGCTTTTCAGCACATTGTGTTGTATAGATAGTGTGTGAGAAAAGTGGGATTTCGTTTTAAGTGGGTTTTCCATTGTGAAGCAGTTTCACATTCTGAGTTTCTTCCCTATAGCTAACATGTACTTCGTGTTGTAAATGGTGCCAGAACCTTGGTTTTCGAAAGTAGCTGAAAACTGCATTGGCGCTGATGTTCTCGCTGAACGTGGAGTTGGCTGCATTTCAAAGGAGCAGCTAGATCATTACTTTGTGCGGAACACTCAATAAGCTGCATTTCAGCGCATTGTGTTTTTCTTCGCTATAGCTAACATGTACTTCGTGTTGTAAATGGTGCCAGAACCTTGGTTTTCAAAGGTAGCTGAAAACTGCTTTGGCGTTGATGTTCTTGCTGAACGTGGAGTTGTCTGCATTTCAAAGGAGCAGCTAGATCATTACTTTGAGCGGAATACTCAAGAAGCTGCATTTCAGCACATTGTGTTTTATAGAGAATGTGTGGGAGTAGTCGGATTTCGTGCGAAGCGGGTTTTCCATCGTGAAGCAGTTTCACATTCTGAGTTTCTTCCCTATACCTATCCTGTACTTCGTGCTGTAAATGGTGCCAGAGCCTTGGTTTTCAAAGGTAGCTGCAAATTGCGTTGGCTCTGCTGTTCTCACTGAACGTGGAGTTGTCTGCATTTCAAAGGAGCAGCTAGATCATTACGTTGTCTGTAATACTCAATAAGCTGCCTTTCAGCGCACTGTGTTTTTCTTCCCTAACGCTAACATGTACTTCGTGTTGTAAATGGTGCCAGAGACTTGGTTTTCAAAGGTAGCTGCAAATTGCGTTGGCTCTGCTGTTCTCACTGAACGTGGAGTTGTCTGCATTTCAAAGGAGCAGCTAGATCATTACGTTGTCTGGATACTCAATAAGCTGCCTTTCATCGCATTGTGTTTTTCTTCGCTATAGCTAACATGTACTTCGTGTTGTAAATGGTGCCAGAACCTTGGTTTTCAAAGGTAGCTGAAAACTGCTTTGGCGCTGATGTTCTCCCTGAACGTGGATTTGTCTGCATTTCAAAGGAGCAGCTAGATCATTACTTTGAGCGGAATACTCAAGAAGCTGCATTTCAGCACATTGTGGTTTTCTTCGCTAACGCTAACATGTACTTCGTGTTGTAAACGGTGCCAGAACCTTGGTTTTCGAAAGTAGCTGAAAACTGCATTGTTGTTGATGTTCTCGTTCGATGTGGAGTGGGTTGCATTTCAATGGAGTAGCTAGATCATTATTTTGTGCGGAACACTCTATAAGCTGCATTTCAGCGCATTGTGTTTTTCTTCCCTAACGCTAACATGTACTTCGTCTTGTAAATGGTGCCAGAACCTTGGTTTTCAAAGGTAGCTGAAAACTGCTTTGGCGGTGCATGTTCTTGCTGAACGTGGAGTTGTCTGCATTTCAAAGGAGCAGCTAGATCATTACTTTGAGCGGAATACTCAAGAAGCTGCATTTCAGCGCATTGTGTTTTTGTTCCCTATAGCTAACATGTACTTCGTGTTGTAAATGGTGCCAGAACCTTGGTTTTCAAAGGTAGCTGAAAACTGCTTTGGCGTTGATGTTCTCCCTGAACGTGGAGTTGTCTGCATTTCAAAGGAGCAGCTAGATCATTACTTTGTGCGGAATACTCAAGAAGCTGCATTTCCGCACATTGTGTTTTATAGATAGTGTGTGAGAAAAGTTGGGATTTCGTTTTAAGAGGGTTTTCCTTTGTGAAGCAGTTTCACATTCTGAGTTTCTTCCATATAGGTAACATGTACTTCGTGTTGTAAATGGTTCCAGAACCTTGGTTTTCGAAAGCAGCTGAAAACTGCATTGGTGTTGATGTTCTCGCTGGATGTGGAGTGGGCTGCAATACAAAGGAGCAGCTAGATCATTACTTTGTGCGGAATACTCAAGAAGCTGCATTTCAGCACATTGTGTTTTATAGACACTGTGTGAGAAAAGTGGGATTTCGTTCGAAGCGGGTTTTCCATTGTGAAGCAGTTTCACATTCTGTTTCTTTCCTATAGATAACATATACTTCGTGTTGTAAATGGTGCCAGAACCTTGGTTTTCAAAGGTAGCTGCAAACTGCGTTGGCGCTGCTGTTCTCACTGAACGTGGAGTTGTCTGCATTTCAAAGGAGCAGCTAGATCATTACGTTGTCTGGATACTCAATAAGCTGCCTTTCATCGCATTGTGTTTTTCTTCGCTATAGCTAACATGTACTTCATGTTGTAAATGGTGCCAGAACCTTGGTTTTCAAAGGTAGCTGAAAACTGCGTTGGCGCTGATGTTCTCGCTGAACGTGGATTTGTCTGCATTTCAAAGGAGCAGCTAGATCATTACTTTGAACGGAATACTCAAGAAGCTGCATTTCAGCACATTGTGGTTTTCTTCGCTAACGCTAACATGTACTTCGTGTTGTAAACGGTGCCAGAACCTTGGTTTTCGAAAGTAGCTGAAAACTGCATTGGTGTTGATGTTCTCGCTCGATGTGGAGTGGGTTGCATTTCAAAGGAGTAGCTAGATCATTATTTTGTGCGGAACACTCTATAAGCTGCATTTCAGCGCATTGTGTTTTTCTTCCCTAACGCTAACATGTGCTTCGTCTTGTAAATGGTGCCAGAACCTTGGTTTTCAAAGGTAGCTGAAAACTGCTTTGGCGGTGCAGTTCTTGCTGAACGTGGAGTTGTCTGCATTTCAAAGGAGCAGCTAGATCATTACTTTGAGCGGAATACTCAAGAAGCTGCATTTCAGCGCATTGTGTTTTTCTTCCCTATAGCTAACATGTACTTCGTGTTGTAAATGATGCCAGAACCTTGGTTTTCAAAGGTAGTTACAAACTGCGTTGGCGCTGATGTTCTCGCTGGATGTGGAGTTGTCTGCATTTCAAAGGAGCAGCTAGATCATTACTTTGAGCCGAATACTCAATAAGATGCTTTTCAGCACATTGTGTTGTATAGATAGTGTGTGAGAAAAGTGGGATTTCGTTTTAAGTGGGTTTTCCATTGTGAAGCAGTTTCACATTCTGAGTTTCTTCCCTATAGCTAACATGTACTTCGTGTTGTAAATGGTGCCAGAACCTTGGTTTTCAAAGGTAGCTGCAAACTGCGTTGGCGCTGATGTTCTCGCTGAACGTGGAGTTGTCTGCATTTCAAAGGAGCAGCCAGATCATTACTTTGTGCAGAATACTCCATAAGCTGCATTTCAGCACATTGTGTTTTTCTTCGCGAAAGCTAACATGTACTTCGTGTTGTAAATGGTGCCAGAACCTTGGTTTTCGAAAGTAGCTGAAAACTGCATTGGTGTTGATGTTCTCGCTGGATGTGGAGTGGGCTGCATTTCAAAGGAGTAGCTAGATCATTATTTTGTGCGGAATACTCAATAAGCTGCATTTCAGCACATTGTGTTTTTCTTCGCTATAGCTAACATGTACTTCGTGTTGTAAATGGTGCCAGAAACTTGCTTTTCAAAGGTAGCTGAAAACTGCGTTGGCGCTGCTGTTCTCACTGAACGTGGAGTTGACTGCATTTCAAAGGAGCAGCTAGATCATTACTTTGTGCGGAATACTCAAGAAGCTGCATTTCAGCACATTGTGTTTTATACCACTGTGTGAGAAATGTGGGATTTCGTTCGAAGCGGGTTTTCCATTGTGAAGCAGTTTCACATTCTGAGTTTCTTCCCTATAGCTAACATGTACTTCGTGTTGTAAATGGTGCCAGAACCTTGGTTTTCAAAGGTAGCTGAAAACTGCATTGGTGCTGATGTTCTCGCTGAACGTGGAGTTGACTGCATTTCAAAGGAGCAGCTAGATCATTACTTTGTGCGGAATACTCAATAAGCTGCATTTCAGCGCATTGTGTTTTTCTTCCCTATAGCTAACATGTACTTCGTGTTGTAAATGGTGCCAGAAGCTTGGTTTTCCAAGGTAGCTGAAAACTGCGTTGGTGTTGATGTTCTCTCTGGATGTGGAGTTGTCTGCATTTCAAAGGAGCAGCTAGATCATTACTTTGTGCGGAATACTCAATAAGCTGCATTTCTGCGCATTGTGTTTTTCTTCCCTATAGCTAACATGTACTTCGTGTTGTAAATGGTGCCAGAACCTTGCTTTTCAAAGGTAGCTGAAAACTGCGTAGGCGCTGATGTTCTCGCTGGATGTGGAGTTGTGTCTTTCTTCCCTATAGCTAACATATACTTCGTGTTGTAAATGGTGCCAGAAGCTTGGTTTTCAAAGCTAGCTGAAAACTGCATTGGTGTTGATGTTCTCTCTGGATGTGGAGTTGTCTGCATTTCAAAGGAGCAGCTAGATCATTACTTTGTGCGGAATACTCAAGAAGCTGCATTTAAGCACATTGTGTTGTATAGATAGTGTGTGAGAAAAGTGGGATTTCGTTCGAAGCGGGTTTTCCATTGTGAAGCAGTTTCACATTCTGAGTTTCTTCCCTATAGCTAACATGTACTTCGTGTTGTAAATGGTGCCAGAGCCTTGGTTTTCAAAGGTAGCTGAAAACTGCGTTGGCGCTGATGTTCTCGCTGAACGTGGAGTTGTCTGCATTTCAAAGGAGCAGCCAGATCATTACTTTGTGCGGAATACTCAATAAGCTGCATTTCAGCACATTGTGTTTTTCTTCGCCATAGCTAACATGTACTTCGTGTTGTAAATGGTGCCAGAACCTTGGTTTTCGAAAGTAGCTGAAAACTGCATTGGTGTTGATGTTCTCGCTGGATGTGGAGTGGGCTGCATTTCAAAGGAGTAGCTAGATCATTATTTTGTGCGGAACACTCAATAAGCTGCATTTCAGCGCATTGTGTTTTTCTTCGCTATAGCTAACATGTACTTCGTGTTGTAAATGGTGCCAGAACCTTGGTTTTCAAAGGTAGCTGAAAACTGCTTTGGCGGTGCAGTTCTTGCTGAACGTGGAGTTGTCTGCATTTCAAAGGAGCAGCTAGATCATTACTTTGAGCGGAATACTCAAGAAGCTGCATTTCAGCGCATTGTGTTTTTCTTCCCTATAGCTAACATGTACTTCGTGTTGTAAATGGTGCCAGAACCTTGGTTTTCAAAGGTAGCTGAAAACTGCATTGGTGTTGATGTTCTCGCTGGATGTGGAGTTGTCTGCATTTCAAAGGAGCAGCTAGATCATTACTTTGTGCGGAATACTCAATAAGCTGCATTTCAGCGCATTGTGTTTTTCTTCCCTAACGCTAACATGTACTTCGTGTTGTAAATGGTGCCAGAACCTTGGTTTTCAAAGGTAGTTGCAAACTGCGTTGGCGCTGATGTTCTCGCTGGATGTGGAGTTGTCTGCATTTCAAAGGAGCAGCTAGATCATTACCTTGTGCCGAATACTCAATAAGATGCTTTTCAGCACATTGTGTTGTATAGATAGTGTGTGAGAAAAGTGGGATTTCGTTTTAAGTGGGTTTTCCATTGTGAAGCAGTTTCACATTCTGAGTTTCTTCCCTATAGCTAACATGTACTTCGTGTTGTAAATGGTGCCAGAACCTTGGTTTTCGAAAGTAGCTGAAAACTGCATTGGCGCTGATGTTCTCGCTGAACGTGGATTTGTCTGCATTTCAAAGGAGCAGCTAGATCATTATTTTGTGCGGAACACTCAATAAGCTGCATTTCAGCGCATTGTGTTTTTCTTCGCTATAGCTAACATGTACTTCGTGTTGTAAATGGTGCCAGAACCTTGGTTTTCAAAGGTAGCTGAAAACTGCTTTGGCGTTGATGTTCTCCCTGAACGTGGAGTTGTCTGCATTTCAAAGGAGCAGCTAGATCATTATTTTGTGCGGAATACTCAAGAAGCTGCATTTCAGCACATTGTGTTTTATAGACACTGTGTGAGAAAAGTGGGATTTCGTTCGAAGCGGGTTTTCCATTGTGAAGCAGTTTCACATTCTGAGTTTCTTCCCTATAGCTAACATGTACTTCGTGTTGTAAATGGTGCCAGAACCTTGGTTTTCAAAGGTAGCTGCAAACTGCGTTGGCTCTGCTGTTCTCACTGAACGTGGAGTTGTCTGCATTTCAAAGGAGCAGCTAGATCATTACTTTGTGCTGAATACTCAATAAGCTGCATTTCAGCGCACTGTGTTTTTCTTCCCTATAGCTAACATGTACTTCGTGTTGTAAATGGTGCCAGAAACTTGGTTTTCAAAGGTAGCTGAAAACTGCGTTGGCTCTGATGTTCTCACTGAACGTGGAGTTGTCTGCATTTCAAAGGAGCAGCTAGATCATTACTTTGTGCGGATACTCAATAAGCTGCCTTTCAGCGCATTGTGTTTTTCTTCGCTATAGCTAACATGTACTTCGTGTTGTAAATGGTGCCAGAACCTTGGTTTTCAAAGGTAGCTGAAAACTGCGTTGGCGCTGATGTTCTCGCTGAACGTGGATTTGTCTGCATTTCAAAGGAGCAGCTAGATCATTACTTTGTGCGGAATACTCAAGAAGCTGCATTTCAGCACATTGTGGTTTTCTTCGCTAACGCTAACATGTACTTCGTGTTGTAAATGGTGCCAGAACCTTGGTTTTCGAAAGTAGCTGAAAACTGCATTGGTGTTGATGTTCTCGCTCGATGTGGAGTGGGTTGCATTTCAAAGGAGTAGCTAGATCATTACTTTGTGCGGAATACTCAAGAAGCTGCATTTCAGCGCATTGTGTTTTTCTTCCCTATAGCTAACATGTACTTCGTGTTGTAAATGGTGCCAGAACCTTGGTTTTCAAAGGTAGCTGAAAACTGCTTTGGCGCTGATGTTCTCGCTGAACGTGGAGTTGTCTGCATTTCAAAGGAGCAGCTAGATCATTACTTTGTGCGGAATACTCAAGAAGCTGCATTTCCGCACATTGTGTTTTATAGATAGTGTGTGAGAAAAGTTGGGATTTCGTTTTAAGAGGGTTTTCCTTTGTGAAGCAGTTTCACATTCTGACTTCTTCCATATAGGTAACATGTACTTCGTGTTGTAAATGGTTCCAGAACCTTGGTTTTCGAAAGCAGCTGAAAACTGCATTGGTGTTGATGTTCTCGCTGGATGTGGAGTGGTCTGCATTTCAAAGGAGCAGCTAGATCATTACTTTGTGCGGAATACTCAAGAAGCTGCATTTCAGCACATTGTGTTTTATAGACACTGTGTGAGAAAAGTGGGATTTCGTTCGAAGCGGGTTTTCCATTGTGAAGCAGTTTCACATTCTGTTTCTTTCCTATAGATAACATATACTTCGTGTTGTAAATGGTGCCAGAACCTTGGTTTTCAAAGGTAGCTGCAAACTGCGTTGGCGCTGATGTTCTCGCTGAACGTGGAGTTGTCTGCATTTCAAAGGAGCAGCTAGATCATTACTTTGTGCGGAATACTCAATAAGCTGCCTTTCATCGCATTGTGTTTTTCTTCGCTATAGCTAACATGTACTTCATGTTGTAAATGGTGCCAGAACCTTGGTTTTCAAAGGTAGCTGAAAACTGCTTTGGCGCTGATGTTCTCGCTGAACGTGGATTTGTCTGCATTTCAAAGGAGCAGCTAGATCATTACTTTGATCGGAATACTCAAGAAGCTGCATTTCAGCACATTGTGGTTTTCTTCGCTATAGCTAACATGTACTTCGTGTTGTAAACGGTGCCAGAACCTTGGTTTTCGAAAGTAGCTGAAAACTGCATTGGTGTTGATGTTCTCGCTCGATGTGGAGTGGGTTGCATTTCAAAGGAGTAGCTAGATCATTATTTTGTGCGGAACACTCTATAAGCTGCATTTCAGCGCATTGTGTTTTTCTTCCCTAACGCTAACATGTACTTCGTGTTGTAAATGGTGCCAGAACCTTGGTTTTCAAAGGTAGCTGAAAACTGCTTTGGCGGTGCAGTTCTTGCTGAACGTGGAGTTGTCTGCATTTCAAAGGAGCAGCTAGATCATTACTTTGAGCGGAATACTCAAGAAGCTGCATTTCAGCGCATTGTGTTTTTCTTCCCTATAGCTGACAGGTACTTCATCTTGTAAATGGTGCCAGAACCTTGCTTTTCAAAGGTAGCTGAAAACTGCGTTGGTGTTGATGTTCTCACTGGATGTGGAGTTGTCTGCATTTCAAAGGAGCAGCTAGATAATTACTTTGTGTGGAATACTCAATAAGCTGCATTTCAGCGCATTGTGTTTTTCTTCCCTAGAGCTAACATGTACTTCGTGTTGTAAATGGCGCCAGAACCTTGGTTTCAAAGGTAGCTGACAAACTGCGTTGGCGCTGATGTTCTAGTTGGATGTGGAGTTGTCTGCATTTCAAAGGAGCAGCTAGATCATTACTTTGAGCGGAATACTCAATAAGCTGCTTTTCAGCACATTGTGTTGTATAGATAGTGTGTGAGAAAAGTGGGATTTCGTTTTAAGTGGGTTTTCCATTGTGAAGCAGTTTCACATTCTGAGTTTCTTCCCTATAGCTAACATGTACTTCGTGTTGTAAATGGTGCCAGAACCTTGGTTTTCAAAGGTAGCTGCAAACTGCGTTGGCGCTGATGTTCTCGCTGAACGTGGAGTTGTCTGCATTTCAAAGGAGCAGCCAGATCATTACTTTGTGCGGAATACTCAATAAGCTGCATTTCAGCACATTGTGTTTTTCTTCGCGATAGCTAACATGTACTTCGTGTTGTAAATGGTGCCAGAACCTTGGTTTTCGAAAGTAGCTGAAAACTGCATTGGTGTTGATGTTCTCGCTGGATGTGGAGTGGTCTGCATTTCAAAGGAGTAGCTAGATCATTATTTTGTGCGGAACACTCAATAAGCTGCATTTCAGCGCATTGTGTTTTTCTTCGCTATAGCTAACATGTACTTCGTGTTGTAAATGGTGCCAGAACCTTGGTTTTCAAAGGTAGCTGAAAACTGCTTTGGCGTTGATGTTCTCCCTGAACGTGGAGTTGTCTGCATTTCAAAGGAGCAGCTAGATCATTACTTTGTGCGGAATACTCAATAAGCTGCATTTCAGCGAATTGTGTTTTATAGAGAATGTGTGGGAGTAGTCGGATTTCGTGCGAAGCGGGTTTTCCATCGTGAAGCAGTTTCACATTCTGAATTTCTTCCTTATACCTATCCTGTACTTAGTGTTGTAAATGGTGCCAGAACCTTTTTTTTCAAAGGTAGCTGAAAACTGCATTGGCGTTGATGTTCTCACTGAACGTGGAGTTGTCTGCATTTCAAAGGAGCAGCTAGATCATTACGTTGTCTGTAATACTCAATAAGCTGCCTTTCAGCGCATTGTGTTTTTCTTCCCTAACGCTAACATGTACTTCGTGTTGTAAATGGTGCCAGAACCTTGCTTTTCAAAGGTAGCTGAAAACTGCATTGGCGTTGATGTTCTCGCTGGATGTGGAGTTGTCTGCATTTCAAAGGAGCAGCTAGATCATTACTTTGTGCGGAATACTCAAGAAGCTGCATTTCCGCACATTGTGTTTTATAGATAGTGTGTGAGAAAAGTTGGGATTTCGTTTTAAGAGGGTTTTCCTTTGTGAAGCAGTTTCACATTCTGAGTTCTTCCATATAGGTAACATGTACTTCGTGTTGTAAATGGTGCCAGAACCTTGGTTTTCGAAAGCAGCTGAAAACTGCATTGGTGTTGATGTTCTCGCTGGATGTGGAGTTGTCTGCATTTCAAAGGAGCAGCTAGATCATTACTTTGTGCGGAATACTCAATAAGCTGCATTTCAGCGCATTGTGTCTTTCTTCCCTAACGCGAACATATACTTCGTGTTGTAAATGATGCCAGAAGCTTGGTTTTCAAAGGTAGCAGAAAACTGCGTTGGCGCTGATGTTCTCACTGGATGTGGAGTTGTCTGCATTTCAAAGGAGCAGCTAGATCATTACTTTGTGCGGAATACTCAATAATGTGCTTTTCAGCACATTGTGTTGTACAGATAGTGTGTGAGAAAAGTGGGATTTCGTTTTAAGTGTGTTTTCCATTGTGAAGCAGTTTCACATTCTGAGTTTCTTCCCTATAGCTAACATGTACTTCGTGTTGTAAATGGTGCCAGAACCTTGGTTTTCAAAGGTAGCTGAAAACTGCATTGGTGTTGATGTTCTCGCTGGATGTGGAGTTGGCTGCATTTCAAAGGAGCAGCTAGATCATTACTTTGTGCGGAACACTCAATAAGCTGCATTTCAGCGCATTGTGTTTTTCTTCGCTATAGCTAACATGTACTTCGTGTTGTAAATGGTGCCAGAACCTTGGTTTTCAAAGGTAGCTGAAAACTGCTTTGGCGTTGATGTTCTCCCTGAACGTGGAGTTGTCTGCATTTCAAAGGAGCAGCTAGATCATTACTTTGTGCGGAATACTCAAGAAGCTGCATTTCAGCACATTGTGTTTTATAGATAGTGTGTGAGAAAAGTTGGGATTTCGTTTTAAGAGGGTTTTCCTTTGTGAAGCAGTTTCACATTCTGAGTTTCTTCCATATAGGTAACATGTACTTCGTGTTGTAAATGGTGCCAGAACATTGGTTTTCGAAAGCAGCTGAAAACTGCATTGGTGTTGATGTTCTCGCTGGATGTGGAGTTGTCTGCATTTCAAAGGAGCAGCCAGATCATTACTTTGTGCTGAATACTCAAGAAGCTGCATTTAAGCACATTGTGTTGTATAGATAGTGAGAAAAGTGGGATTTCGTTTTAAGCGGGTTTTCCATTGTGAAGCAGTTTCACATTCTGAGTTTCTTCCCTATAGCTAACATGTACTTCGTGTTGTAAATGGTGCCAGAACCTTGGTTTTCAAAGGTAGCTGAAAACTGCGTTGGCGCTGATGTTCTCGCTGAACGTGGAGTTGTCTGCATTTCAAAGGAGCAGCTAGATCATTACTTTGTGCGGAATACTCAATAAGCTGCATTTAAGCACATTGTGTTTTCTTCGCTATAGCTAACATGTACTTCGTGTTGTAAATGGAGCCAGAACCTTGCTTTTCAAAGGTAGCTGAAAACTGCTTTGGCGCTGATGTTCTCAATGAACATGGAGTTGACTGTATTTCAAAGGAGCAGCTAGATCATTACTTTGTGCGGAATACTCAAGAAGCTGCATTTCAGCACATTGTGTTTTATAGACACTGTGTGAGAAAAGTGGGATTTCGTTCGAAGCGGGTTTTCCATTGTGAAGCAGTTTCACATTCTGAGTTTCTTCCCTATAGCTAACATGTACTTCGTGTTGTAAATGGTGCCAGAACCTTGCTTTTCAACGGTAGCTGAAAACTGCATTGGCGCTGATGTTCTCGCTGAACATGGAGTTGTCTGCATTTCAAAGGAGCAGCTAGATCATTACTTTGTGCGGAATACTCAATAAGCTGCATTTCAGCGCATTGTGTTTTTCTTCCCTATAGCTAACATGTACTTCGTGTTGTAAATGGTGCCAGAAGCTTGGTTTTCGAAGGTAGCTGAAAACTGAATTGCTGTTGATGTTCTCGCTGGATGTGGAGTTGTCTGCAATTCAAAGGAGCGTCTAGATCATTACTTTGGGCGGAATACTCAATAAGCTGCATTTCAGCGCATTGTGTTTTTCTTCCCTATAGCTAACATGTACTCGTGTTGTAAATGGTGCCAGAATCTTGCTTTTCAAAGGTAGCTGAAAACTGCGTAGGCGCTGATGTTCTCGCTGGATGTGGAGTTGTGTCTTTCTTCCCTATAGCTAACATATACTTCGTGTTGTAAATGGTGCCAGAAGCTTGTTTTCAAAGCTAGCTGAAAACTGCATTGGTGTTGATGTTCTCGCTGGATGTGGTGCTCTCTGCATTTCAAAGGAGCAGCTAGATCATTACTTTGTGCGGAATACTCAAGAAGCTGCATTTCAGCACATTGTGTTGTATAGATAGTGTGTGAGAAAAGTGGGATTTCGTTCGAAGCGGGTTTTCCATTGTGAAGCAGTTTCACATTCTGAGTTTCTTCCCTATAGCTAACATGTACTTCGTGTTGTAAATGGTGCCAGAGCCTTGGTTTTCAAAGGTAGCTGAAAACTGCGTTGGCGCTGATGTTCTCGCTGAACGTGGAGTTGTCTGCATTTCAAAGGAGCAGCTAGATCATTACTTTGTGCGGAATACTCAATAAGCTGCATTTCAGCGCATTGTGTTTTTCTTCCCTATAGCTAACATGTACTTCGTGTTGTAAATGGTGCCAGAACCTTGGTTTTCGAAAGTAGCTGAAAACTGCATTGGTGTTGATGTTCTCGCTGGATGTGGAGTGGGCTGCATTTCAAAGGAGTAGCTAGATCATTATTTTGTGCGGAACACTCAATAAGCTGCATTTCAGCGCATTGTGTTTTTCTTCGCTATAGCTAACATGTACTTCGTCTTGTAAATGGTGCCAGAACCTTGGTTTTCAAAGGTAGCTGAAAACTGCTTTGGCGGTGCAGTTCTTGCTGAACGTGGAGTTGTCAGCATTTCAAAGGAGCAGCTAGATCATTACTTTGAGCGGAATACTCAAGAAGCTGCATTTCAGCGCATTGTGTTTTTCTTCGCTATTGGTAACATGTACTTCGTGTTGTAAATGGTGCCAGAACCTTGCTTTTCAAAGGTAGCTGAAAACCTCATTGGTGTTATGTTCTCGCTGGATGAGGTGTTGTCTGCATTTCAAAGGAGCAGCTAGATCATTACTTTGTGCGGAATACTCAAGAAGATGCATTTCAGCACATTGTGTTTTTCTTCCCTAACGCTAACATGTACTTCGTGTTGTAAATGATGCCAGAACCATGGTTTTCAAAGGTAGTTACAAACTGCGTTGGCGCTGATGTTCTCGCTGGATGTGGAGTTGTCTGCATTTCAAAGGAGCAGCTAGATCATTACTTTGAGCCGAATACTCAATAAGATGCTTTTCAGCACATTGTGTTGTATAGATAGTGTGTGAGAAAAGTGGGATTTCGTTTTAAGTGGGTTTTCCATTGTGAAGCAGTTTCACATTCTGAGTTTCTTCCCTATAGCTAACATGTACTTCGTGTTGTAAATGGTGCCAGAACCTTGGTTTTCGAAAGTAGCTGAAAACTGCATTGGCGCTGATGTTCTCGCTGAACATGGAGTGGGCTGCATTTCAAAGGAGCAGCTAGATCATTATTTTGTGCGGAACACTCAATAAGCTGCATTTCAGCGCATTGTGTTTTTCTTCGCTATAGCTAACATGTACTTCGTGTTGTAAATGGTGCCAGAACCTTGGTTTTCAAAGGTAGCTGAAAACTGCTTTGGCGTTGATGTTCTCCCTGAACGTGGAGTTGTCTGCATTTCAAAGGAGCAGCTAGATCATTACTTTGTGCGGAATACTCAAGAAGCTGCATTTCAGCACATTGTGTTTTATAGACACTGTGTGAGAAAAGTGGGATTTCGTTCGAAGCGGGTTTTCCATTGTGAAGCAGTTTCACATTCTGAGTTTCTTCCCTATAGCTAACATGTACTTCGTGTTGTAAATGGTGCCAGAGCCTTGGTTTTCAAAGGTAGCTGCAAACTGCGTTGGCTCTGCTGTTCTCACTGAACGTGGAGTTGTCTGCATTTCAAAGGAGCAGCTAGATCATTACTTTGTGCGGTAATACTCAATAAGCTGCCTTTCAGCGCACTGTGTTTTTCTTCCCTAACGCTAACATGTACTTCGTGTTGTAAATGGTGCCAGAGACTTGGTTTCCAAAGGTAGCTGCAAATTGCGTTGGCTCTGATGTTCTCACTGAACGTGGAGTTGTCTGCATTTCAAAGGAGCAGCTAGATCATTACGTTGTCTGGATACTCAATAAGCTGCCTTTCATCGCATTGTGTTTTTCTTCGCTATAGCTAACATGTACTTCGTGTTGTAAATGGTGCCAGAACCTTGGTTTTCAAAGGTAGCTGAAAACTGCTTTGGCGCTGATGTTCTCCCTGAACGTGGAGTTGTCTGCATTTCAAAGGAGCAGCTAGATCATTACTTTGAACGGAATACTCAAGAAGCTGCATTTCAGCACATTGTGGTTTTCTTCGCTAACGCTAACATGTACTTCGTGTTGTAAACGGTGCCAGAACCTTGGTTTTCGAAAGTAGCTGAAAACTGCATTGGTGTTGATGTTCTCGTTCGATGTGGAGTGGGTTGCATTTCAATGGAGTAGCTAGATCATTATTTTGTGCGGAACACTCTATAAGCTGCATTTCAGCGCATTGTGTTTTTCTTCCCTAACGCTAACATGTACTTCGTGTTGTAAATGGTGCCAGAACCTTGGTTTTCAAAGGTAGCTGAAAACTGCTTTGGCGGTGCAGTTCTTGCTGAACGTGGAGTTGTCTGCATTTCAAAGGAGCAGCTAGATCATTACTTTGAGCGGAATACTCAAGAAGCTGCATTTCAGCGCATTGTGTTTTTGTTCCCTATAGCTAACATGTACTTCGTGTTGTAAATGGTGCCAGAACATTGGTTTTCAAAGGTAGCTGAAAACTGCTTTGGCGTTGATGTTCTCCCTGAACGTGGAGTTGTCTGCATTTCAAAGGAGCAGCTAGATCATTACTTTGTGCGGAATACTCAAGAAGCTGCATTTCCGCACATTGTGTTTTATAGATAGTGTGTGAGAAAAGTTGGGATTTCGTTTTAAGAGGGTTTTCCTTTGTGAAGCAGTTTCACATTCTGACTTCTTCCATATAGGTAACATGTACTTCGTGTTGTAAATGGTTCCAGAACCTTGGTTTTCGAAAGCAGCTGAAAACTGCATTGGTGTTGATGTTCTCGCTGGATGTGGAGTGGGCTGCATTACAAAGGAGCAGCTAGATCATTACTTTGTGCGGAATACTCAAGAAGCTGCATTTCAGCACATTGTGTTTTATAGACACTGTGTGAGAAAAGTGGGATTTCGTTCGAAGCGGGTTTTCCATTGTGAAGCAGTTTCACATTCTGTTTCTTTCCTATAGATAACATGTACTTCGTGTTGTAAATGGTGCCAGAACCTTGGTTTTCAAAGGTAGCTGCAAACTGCGTTGGCGCTGCTGTTCTCACTGAACGTGGAGTTGTCTGCATTTCAAAGGAGCAGCTAGATCATTACGTTGTCTGGATACTCAATAAGCTGCCTTTCATCGCATTGTGTTTTTCTTCGCTATAGCTAACATGTACTTCGTGTTGTAAATGGTGCCAGAACCTTGGTTTTCAAAGGTAGCTGAAAACTGCTTTGGCGCTGATGTTCTCGCTGAACGTGGATTTGTCTGCATTTCAAAGGAGCAGCTAGATCATTACTTTGAGCGGAATACTCAAGAAGCTGCATTTCAGCACATTGTGGTTTTCTTCGCTAACGCTAACATGTACTTCGTGTTGTAAACGGTGCCAGAACCTTGGTTTTCGAAAGTAGCTGAAAACTGCATTGGTGTTGATGTTCTCGCTCGATGTGGAGTGGGTTGCATTTCAAGGAGTAGCTAGATCATTATTTTGTGCGGAACACTCTATAAGCTGCATTTCAGCGCATTGTGTTTTTCTTCCCTAACGCTAACATGTGCTTCGTCTTGTAAATGGTGCCAGAACCTTGGTTTTCAAAGGTAGCTGAAAACTGCTTTGGCGGTGCAGTTCTTGCTGAACGTGGAGTTGTCAGCATTTCAAAGGAGCAGCTAGATCATTACTTTGAGCGGAATACTCAAGAAGCTGCATTTCAGCGCATTGTGTTTTTCTTCCCTATAGCTAACATGTACTTCGTGTTGTAAATGGTGCCAGAACCTTGGTTTTCAAAGGTAGCTGAAAAATCCATTGGTGTTGATGTTCTCGCTGGATGTGGAGTTGTCTGCATTTCAAAGGAGCAGCTAGATCATTACTTTGTGCGGAATACTCAATAAGCTGCATTTCAGCGCATTGTGTTTTTCTTCCCTAAAGCTAACATGTACTTCGTGTTGTAAATGATGCCAGAACCTTGGTTTTCAAAGGTAGTTACAAACTGCGTTGGCGCTGATGTTCTCGCTGGATGTGGAGTTGTCTGCATTTCAAAGGAGCAGCTAGATCATTACTTTGAGCGGAATACTCAATAAGATGCTTTTCAGCACATTGTGTTGTATAGATAGTGTGTGAGAAAAGTGGGATTTCGTTTTAAGTGGGTTTTCCATTGTGAAGCAGTTTCACATTCTGAGTTTCTTCCCTATAGCTAACATGTACTTCGTGTTGTAAATGGTGCCAGAACCTTGGTTTTCAAAGGTAGCTGCAAACTGCGTTGGCGCTGATGTTCTCGCTGAACGTGGAGTTGTCTGCATTTCAAAGGAGCAGCCAGATCATTACTTTGTGCAGAATACTCCATAAGCTGCATTTCAGCACATTGTGTTTTTCTTCGCGAAAGCTAACATGTACTTCGTGTTGTAAATGGTGCCAGAACCTTGGTTTTCGAAAGTAGCTGAAAACTGCATTGGTGTTGATGTTCTCGCTGGATGTGGAGTGGGCTGCATTTCAAAGGAGTAGCTAGATCATTATTTTGTGCGGAATACTCAATAAGCTGCATTTCAGCGCATTGTGTTTTCTTCGCTATAGCTAACATGTACTTCGTGTTGTAAATGGAGCCAGAACCTTGGTTTTCAAAGGTAGCTGAAAACTGCGTTGGCGGTGATGTTCTCCATGAACGTGGAGTTGACTGTATTTCAAAGGAGCAGCTAGATCATTACTTTGTGCGGAATACTCAAGAAGCTGCATTTAAACGCATTGTGTTTTATAGACACTGTGTGAGAATTGTGGGATTTCGTTCGAAGCGGGTTTTCCATTGTGAAGCAGTTTCACATTCTGAGTTTCTTCCCTATAGCTAACAAGTACTTCGTGTTGTAAATGGTGCCAGAACCTTGCTTTTCCAAAGTAGCTGAAAACTGCGTTGGTGCAGATGTTCTCGCTGAACGTGGAGTTGACTGCATTTCAAAGGAGCAGCTAGATCATTACTTTGTGCGGAATACTCAATAAGCTGCATTTCAGCGCATTGTGTTTTTCTTCCCTATAGCTAACATGTACTTCGTGTTGTAAATTGTGCCAGAACCTTGGTTTTCAAACGTTGCTGAAAACTGCATTGCTGTTGATGTTCTCGCTGGATGTGGAGTTGTCTGCATTTCAAAGGAGCAGCTAGATCATTACTTTGTGCGGAATACTCAATAAGCTGCATTTCTGCGCATTGTGTTTTTCTTCGCTATAGCTAACATGTACTCGTGTTGTAAATGGTGCCAGAACCTTGGTTTTCAAAGGTAGCTGAAAACTGCGTTGGCGCTGATGTTCTCGCTGGATGTGGAGTTGTGTCTTTCTTCCCTATAGCTAACATATACTTCGTGTTGTAAATGGTGCCAAAAGCTTTGTTTCAAAGCTAGCGGAAAACTGCATTGGTGTTGATGTTCTCGCTGGATGTGGTGCTCTCTGCAATTCAAAGGAGCAGCTAGATCATTACTTTGTGCGGAATACTCAAGAAGCTGCATTTAAGCACATTGTGTTGTATAGATAGTGTGTGAGAAAAGTGGGATTTCGTTCGAAGCGGGTTTTCCATTGTGAAGCAGTTTCACATTCTGAGTTTCTTCCCTATAGCTTACATGTACTTCGTGTTGTAAATGGTGCCAGAGCCTTGGTTTTCAAAGGTAGCTGAAAACTGCGTTGGCGCTGATGTTCTCGCTGAACGTGGAGTTGTCTGTATTTCAAAGGAGCAGCTAGATCATTACTTTGTGCGAATACTCCATAAGCTGCATTTCAGCACATTGTGTTTTTCTTCGCCATAGCTAACATGTACTTCGTGTTGTAAATGGTGCCAGAACCTTGGTTTTCGAAAGTAGCTGAAAACTGCATTGGTGTTGATGTTCTCGCTGGATGTGGAGTGGGCTGCATTTCAAAGGAGTAGCTAGATCATTATTTTGTGCGGAACACTCAATAAGCTGCATTTCAGCGCATTGTGTTTTTCTTCCCTATAGCTAACATGTACTTCGTGTTGTAAATGGTGCCAGAACCTTGGTTTTCAAAGGTAGCTGAAAACTGCTTTGGCGGTGATGTTCTCGCTGAACGTGGAGTTGTCTGCATTTCAAAGGAGCAGCTAGATCATTACTTTGAGCGGAATACTCAATAAGCTGCTTTTCAGCACATTGTGTTGTACAGATAGTGTGTGAGAAAAGTGGGATTTCGTTTTAAGTGGGTTTTCCATTGTGAAGCAGTTTCACATTCTGAGTTTCTTCCCTATAGCTAACATGTACTTCGTGTTGTAAATGGTGCCAGAACCTTGGTTTTCAAAGGTAGCTGCAAACTGCGTTGGCGCTGATGTTCTCGCTGAACGTGGAGTTGTCTGCATTTCAAAGGAGCAGCCAGATCATTACTTTGTGCAGAATACTCCATAAGCTGCATTTCAGCACATAGTGTTTTTCTTCGCGAAAGCTAACATGTACTTCGTGTTGTAAATGGTGCCAGAACCTTGGTTTTCGAAAGTAGCTGAAAACTGCATTGGTGTTGATGTTCTCGCTGGATGTGGAGTGGGCTGCATTTCAAAGGAGTAGCTAGATCATTATTTTGTGCGGAATACTCAATAAGCTGCATTTAAGCACATTGTGTTTTCTTCGCTATAGCTAACATGTACTTCGTGTTGTAAATGGAGCCAGAACCTTGCTTTTCAAAGGTAGCTGAAAACTGCGTAGGCGGTGATGTTCTCAATGAACATGGAGTTGACTGTATTTCAAAGGAGCAGCTAGATCATTACTTTGTGCGGAATACTCAAGAAGCTGCATTTAAACACATTGTGTTTTATACCCACTGTGTGAGAAAAGTGGGATTTCGTTCGAAGCGGGTTTTCCATTGTGAAGCAGTTTCACATTCTGAGTTTCTTCCCTATAGCTAACATGTACTTCGTGTTGTAAATGGTGCCAGAACCTTGCTTTTCAACGATAGCTGAAAACTGCATTGGCGCTGATGTTCTCGCTGAACATGGAGTGGGCTGCATTTCAAAGGAGCAGCTAGATCATTACTTTGTGCGGAATACTCAATAAGCTGCATTTCAGCGCATTGTGTTTTTCTTCCCTATAGCTAACATGTACTTCGTGTTGTAAATGGTACCAGAAGCTTGGTTTTCGAACGTAGCTGAAAACTGAATTGCTGTTGATGTTCTCGCTGGATGTGGAGTTGTCTGCAATTCAAAGGAGCAGCTAGATCATTACTTTGGGCGGAATACTCAATAAGCTGCATTTCTGCGCATTGTGTTTTTCTTCGCTATAGCTAACATGTACTCGTGTTGTAAATGGTGCCAGAATCTTGCTTTTCAAAGGTAGCTGAAAACTGCGTAGGCGCTGATGTTCTCGCTGGATGTGGAGTTGTGTCTTTCTTCCCTATAGCTAACATATACTTCGTGTTGTAAATGGTGCCAAAAGCTTTGTTTCAAAGCTAGCGGAAAACTGCATTGGTGTTGATGTTCTCGCTGGATGTGGTGCTCTCTGCAATTCAAAGGAGCAGCTAGATCATTACTTTGTGCGGAATACTCAAGAAGCTGCATTTAAGCACATTGTGTTGTATAGATAGTGTGTGAGAAAAGTGGGATTTCGTTCGAAGCGGGTTTTCCATTGTGAAGCAGTTTCACATTCTGAGTTTCTTCCCTATAGCTTACATGTACTTCGTGTTGTAAATGGTGCCAGAGCCTTGGTTTTCAAAGGTACCTGAAAACTGCGTTGGCGCTGATGTTCTCGCTGAACGTGGAGTTGTCTGTATTTCAAAGGAGCAGCCAGATCATTACTTTGTGCAGAATACTCAATAAGCTGCATTTCAGCACATTGTGTTTTTCTTCGCCATAGCTAACATGTACTTCGTCTTGTAAATGGTGCCAGAACCTTGGTTTTCGAAAGTAGCTGAAAACTGCATTGGTGTTGATGTTCTCGCTGGATGTGGAGTTGGCTGCATTTCAAAGGAGTAGCTAGATCATTATTTTGTGCGGAACACTCAATAAGCTGCATTTCAGCGCATTGTGTTTTTCTTCCCTATAGCTAACATGTACTTCGTGTTGTAAATGGTGCCAGAACCTTGGTTTTCAAAGGTAGCTGAAAACTGCTTTGGCGTTGATGTTCTTGCTGAACGTGGAGTTGTCAGCATTTCAAAGGAGCAGCTAGATCATTACTTTGAGCCGAATACTCAATAAGATGCTTTTCAGCACATTGTGTTGTATAGATAGTGTGTGAGAAAAGTGGGATTTCGTTTTAAGTGGGTTTTCCATTGTGAAGCAGTTTCACATTCTGAGTTTCTTCCCTATAGCTAACATGTACTTCGTGTTGTAAATGGTGCCAGAACCTTGGTTTTCAAAGGTAGCTGCAAACTGCGTTGGCGCTGATGTTCTCGCTGAACGTGGAGTTGTCTGCATTTCAAAGGAGCAGCCAGATCATTACTTTGTGCAGAATACTCCATAAGCTGCATTTCAGCACATAGTGTTTTTCTTCGCGAAAGCTAACATGTACTTCGTGTTGTAAATGGTGCCAGAACCTTGGTTTTCGAAAGTAGCTGAAAACTGCATTGGTGTTGATGTTCTCGCTGGATGTGGAGTGGGCTGCATTTCAAAGGAGTAGCTAGATCATTATTTTGTGCGGAATACTCAATAAGCTGCATTTAAGCACATTGTGTTTTCTTCGCTATAGCTAACATGTACTTCGTGTTGTAAATGGAGCCAGAACCTTGCTTTTCAAAGGTAGCTGAAAACTGCGTAGGCGGTGATGTTCTCACTGAACGTGGAGTTGACTGTATTTCAAAGGAGCAGCTAGATCATTACTTTGTGCGGAATACTCAAGAAGCTGCATTTAAACACATTGTGTTTTATACCCACTGTGTGGGAAAAGTGGGATTTCGTTCGAAGCGGGTTTTCCATTGTGAAGCAGTTTCACATTCTGAGTTTGTTCCCTATAACAAACAAGTACTTCGTGTTGTAAATGGTGCCAGAACCTTGCTTTTCCAAAGTAGCTGAAAACTGCGTTGGTGCTGATGTTCTCGCTGAACGTGGAGTGGGCTGCATTTCAAAGGAGCAGCTAGATCATTACTTTGTGCGGAATACTCAATAAGCTGCATTTCAGCGCATTGTGTTTTTCTTCCCTATAGCTAACATGTACTTCGTGTTGTAAATGGTGCCAGAAGCTTGGTTTTCGAACGTAGCTGAAAACTGAATTGCTGTTGATGTTCTCGCTGGATGTGGAGTTGTCTGCAATTCAAAGGAGCAGCTAGATCATTACTTTGTGCGGAATACTCAATAAGCTGCATTTCTGCGCATTGTGTTTTTCTTCCCTATAGCTAACATGTACTCGTGTTGTAAATGGTGCCAGAATCTTGCTTTTCAAAGGTAGCTGAAAACTGCGTAGGCGCTGATGTTCTCGCTGGATGTGGAGTTGTGTCTTTCTTCCCTATAGCTAACATATACTTCGTGTTGTAAATGGTGCCAAAAGCTTTGTTTCAAAGCTAGCGGAAAACTGCATTGGTGTTGATGTTCTCGCTGGATGTGGTGCTCTCTGCAATTCAAAGGAGCAGCTAGATCATTACTTTGTGCGGAATACTCAAGAAGCTGCATTTAAGCACATTGTGTTGTATAGATAGTGTGTGAGAAAAGTGGGATTTCGTTCGAAGCGGGTTTTCCATTGTGAAGCAGTTTCACATTCTGAGTTTCTTCCCTATAGCTTACATGTACTTCGTGTTGTAAATGGTGCCAGAGCCTTGGTTTTCAAAGGTAGCTGAAAACTGCGTTGGCGCTGATGTTCTCGCTGAACGTGGAGTTGTCTGTATTTCAAAGGAGCAGCCAGATCATTACTTTGTGCAGAATACTCCATAAGCTGCATTTCAGCACATTGTGTTTTTCTTCGCCATAGCTAACATGTACTTCGTGTTGTAAATGGTGCCAGAACCTTGGTTTTCGAAAGTAGCTGAAAACTGCATTGGTGTTGATGTTCTCGCTGGATGTGGAGTGGGCTGCATTTCAAAGGAGTAGCTAGATCATTATTTTGTGCGGAACACTCAATAAGCTGCCTTTCATCGCATTGTGTTTTTCCTCGCCTTAGCTAACATGTACTTCGTCTTGTAAATGGTGCCAGAACCTTGGTTTTCAAAGGTAGCTGAAAACTGCTTTGGCGGTGCAGTTCTTGCTGAACGTGGAGTTGTCTGCATTTCAAAGGAGCAGCTAGATCATTACTTTGAGCGGAATACTCAAGAAGCTGCATTTCAGCGCATTGTGTTTTTCTTCCCTATAGCTAACATGTACTTCGTGTTGTAAATGGTGCCAGAACCTTGGTTTTCAAAGGTAGCTGAAAACTGCATTGGTGTTGATGTTCTCGCTGGATGTGGAGTTGTCTGCATTTCAAAGGAGCAGCTAGATCATTACTTTGTGCGGAATACTCAATAAGCTGCATTTCAGCGCATTGTGTTTTTCTTCCCTAACGCTAACATGTACTTCGTGTTGTAAATGATGCCAGAACCATGGTTTTCAAAGGTAGTTACAAACTGCGTTGGCGCTGATGTTCTCGCTGGATGTGGAGTTGTCTGCATTTCAAAGGAGCAGCTAGATCATTACTTTGAGCGAATACTCAATAAGATGCTTTTCAGCACATTGTGTTGTATAGATAGTGTGTGAGAAAAGTGGGATTTCGTTTTAAGTGGGTTTTCCATTGTGAAGCAGTTTCACATTCTGAGTTTCTTCCCTATAGCTAACATGTACTTCGTGTTGTAAATGGTGCCAGAACCTTGGTTTTCGAAAGTAGCTGAAAACTGCATTGGCGCTGATGTTCTCGCTGGATGTGGAGTTGTCTGCATTTCAAAGGAGCAGCTAGATCATTACTTTGTGCGGAATACTCAAGAAGCTGCATTTCAGCACATTGTGTTTTATAGACACTGTGTGAGAAAAGTGGGATTTCGTTCGAAGCGGGTTTTCCATTGTGAAGCAGTTTCACATTCTGAGTTTCTTCCCTATAGCTAACATGTACTTCGTGTTGTAAATGGTGCCAGAACCTTGGTTTTCAAAGGTAGCTGCAAACTGCGTTGGCGCTGCTGTTCTCGCTGAACGTGGAGTTGTCTGCATTTCAAAGGAGCAGCTAGATCATTACTTTGTGCTGAATACTCAATAAGCTGCCTTTCAGCGCACTGTGTTTTTCTTCCCTAACGCTAACATGTACTTCGTGTTGTAAATGGTGCCAGAGACTTGGTTTCCAAAGGTAGCTGCAAATTGCGTTGGCTCTGATGTTCTCACTGAACGTGGAGTTGTCTGCATTTCAAAGGAGCAGCTAGATCATTACGTTGTCTGGATACTCAATAAGCTGCCTTTCATCGCATTGTGTTTTTCTTCGCTATAGCTAACATGTACTTCGTGTTGTAAATGGTGCCAGAACCTTGGTTTTCAAAGGTAGCTGAAAACTGCTTTGGCGCTGATGTTCTCCCTGAACGTGGAGTTGTCTGCATTTCAAAGGAGCAGCTAGATCATTACTTTGAACGGAATACTCAAGAAGCTGCATTTCAGCACATTGTGGTTTTCTTCGCTAACGCTAACATGTACTTCGTGTTGTAAACGGTGCCAGAACCTTGGTTTTCGAAAGTAGCTGAAAACTGCATTGGTGTTGATGTTCTCGCTCGATGTGGAGTGGGTTGCATTTCAAAGGAGTAGCTAGATCATTATTTTGTGCGGAATACTCAATAAGCTGCATTTCAGCGCATTGTGTTTTTCTTCCCTAACGCTAACATGTACTTCGTGTTGTAAATGGTGCCAGAACCTTGGTTTTCAAAGGTAGCTGAAAACTGCTTTGGCGTTGATGTTCTCCCTGAACGTGGAGTTGTCTGCATTTCAAAGGAGCAGCTAGATCATTACTTTGTGCGGAATACTCAAGAAGCTGCATTTCCGCACATTGTGTTTTATAGATAGTGTGTGAGAAAAGTTGGGATTTCGTTTTAAGAGGGTTTTCCTTTGTGAAGCAGTTTCACATTCTGACTTCTTCCATATAGGTAACATGTACTTCGTGTTGTAAATGGTTCCAGAACCTTGGTTTTCGAAAGCAGCTGAAAACTGCATTGGTGTTGATGTTCTCGCTGGATGTGGAGTGGGCTGCAATACAAAGGAGCAGCTAGATCATTACTTTGTGCGGAATACTCAAGAAGCTGCATTTCAGCACATTGTGTTTTATAGACACTGTGTGAGAAAAGTGGGATTTCGTTCGAAGCGGGTTTTCCATTGTGAAGCAGTTTCACATTCTGTTTCTTTCCTATAGATAACATGTACTTCGTGTTGTAAATGGTGCCAGAACCTTGGTTTTCAAAGGTAGCTGCAAACTGCGTTGGCGCTGCTGTTCTCACTGAACGTGGAGTTGTCTGCATTTCAAAGGAGCAGCTAGATCATTACGTTGTCTGGATACTCAATAAGCTGCCTTTCATCGCATTGTGTTTTTCTTCGCTATAGCTAACATGTACTTCATGTTGTAAATGGTGCCAGAACCTTGGTTTTCAAAGGTAGCTGAAAACTGCTTTGGCGCTGATGTTCTCGCTGAACGTGGATTTGTCTGCATTTCAAAGGAGCAGCTAGATCATTACTTTGAACGGAATACTCAAGAAGCTGCATTTCAGCACATTGTGGTTTTCTTCGCTAACGCTAACATGTACTTCGTGTTGTAAACGGTGCCAGAACCTTGGTTTTCGAAAGTAGCTGAAAACTGCATTGGTGTTGATGTTCTCGCTCGATGTGGAGTGGGTTGCATTTCAAGGGAGTAGCTAGATCATTATTTTGTGCGGAACACTCTATAAGCTGCATTTCAGCGCATTGTGTTTTTCTTCCCTAACGCTAACATGTGCTTCGTCTTGTAAATGGTGCCAGAACCTTGGTTTTCAAAGGTAGCTGAAAACTGCTTTGGCGGTGCAGTTCTTGCTGAACGTGGAGTTGTCAGCATTTCAAAGGAGCAGCTAGATCATTACTTTGAGCGGAATACTCAAGAAGCTGCATTTCAGCGCATTGTGTTTTTCTTCCCTATAGCTAACATGTACTTCGTGTTGTAAATGGTGCCAGAACCTTGGTTTTCAAAGGTAGCTGAAAAATCCATTGGTGTTGATGTTCTCGCTGGATGTGGAGTTGTCTGCATTTCAAAGGAGCAGCTAGATCATTACTTTGTGCGGAATACTCAATAAGCTGCATTTCAGCGCATTGTGTTTTTCTTCCCTAAAGCTAACATGTACTTCGTGTTGTAAATGATGCCAGAACCATGGTTTTCAAAGGTAGTTACAAACTGCGTTGGCGCTGATGTTCTCGCTGGATGTGGAGTTGTCTGCATTTCAAAGGAGCAGCTAGATCATTACTTTGTGCCGAATACTCAATAAGATGCTTTTCAGCACATTGTGTTGTATAGATAGTGTGTGAGAAAAGTGGGATTTCGTTTTAAGTGGGTTTTCCATTGTGAAGCAGTTTCACATTCTGAGTTTCTTCCCTATAGCTAACATGTACTTCGTGTTGTAAATGGTGCCAGAACCTTGGTTTTCAAAGGTAGCTGCAAACTGCGTTGGCGCTGATGTTCTCGCTGAACGTGGAGTTGTCTGCATTTCAAAGGAGCAGCCAGATCATTACTTTGTGCAGAATACTCCATAAGCTGCATTTCAGCACATTGTGTTTTTCTTCGCGAAAGCTAACATGTACTTCGTGTTGTAAATGGTGCCAGAACCTTGGTTTTCGAAAGTAGCTGAAAACTGCATTGGTGTTGATGTTCTCGCTGGATGTGGAGTGGGCTGCATTTCAAAGGAGTAGCTAGATCATTATTTTGTGCGGAACACTCAATAAGCTGCATTTCAGCGCATTGTGTTTTTCTTCGCTATAGCTAACATGTACTTCGTGTTGTAAATGGTGCCAGAACCTTGGTTTTCAAAGGTAGCTGAAAACTGCTTTGGCGTTGATGTTCTCCCTGAACGTGGAGTTGTCTGCATTTCAAAGGAGCAGCTAGATCATTACTTTGAGCGGAATACTCAAGAAGCTGCATTTCAGCACATTGTGTTTTATAGACACTGTGTGAGAAAAGTGGGATTTCGTTCGAAGCGGGTTTTCCATTGTGAAGCAGTTTCACATTCTGAGTTTCTTCCCTATAGCTAACATATACTTCATGCTGTAAATGGTGCCAGAGCCTTGGTTTTCAAAGGCAGCTGCAAATTGCGTTGGCTCTGCTGTTCTCACTGAACGTGGAGTTGTCTGCATTTCAAAGGAGCAGCTAGATCATTACGTTGTCTGTAATACTCAATAAGCTGCCTTTCAGCGCATTGTGTTTTTCTTCCCTAACGCTAACATGTACTTCGTGTTGTAAATGGTGCCAGAACCTTGGTTTTCAAAGGTAGCTGAAAACTGCTTTGGCGGTGATGTTCTCACTGAACGTGGAGTTGTGTGCATTTCAAAGGAGCAGCTAGATCATTACTTTGTGCGGAATACTCAATAAGCTGCCACTTGTCGAAGCGCATTGTGAGTTTTTCTTCTTCCCTATAGCTAACATGTACTTCGTGTTGTAAATGGTGCCAGAACCTTGCTTTTCAAAGGTAGCTGAAAACTGCATTGGCGTTGATGTTCTCGCTGAACGTGGAGTTGACTGCATTTCAAAGGAGCAGCTAGATCATTACTTTGTGCGGAATACTCAAGAAGCTGCATTTCCGCACATTGTGTTTTATAGATAGTGTGTGAGAAAAGTTGGGATTTCGTTTTAAGAGGGTTTTCCTTTGTGAAGCAGTTTCACATTCTGAGTTCTTCCATATAGGTAACATGTACTTCGTGTTGTAAATGGTTCCAGAACCTTGGTTTTCGAAAGCAGCTGAAAACTGCATTGGTGTTGATGTTCTCGCTGGATGTGGAGTTGTCTGCATTTCAAAGGAGCAGCTAGATCATTACTTTGTGCGGAATACTCAATAAGCTGCATTTCAGCGCATTGTGTTTTTCTTCCCTAACGCTAACATGTACTTCGTGTTGTAAATGATGCCAGATCCATGGTTTTCAAAGGTAGTTACAAACTGCGTTGGCGCTGATGTTCTCGCTGGATGTGGAGTTGTCTGCATTTCAAAGGAGCAGCTAGATCATTACTTTGTGCGGAATACTCAATAAGATGCTTTTCAGCACATTGTGTTGTATAGATAGTGTGTGAGAAAAGTGGGATTTCGTTTTAAGTGGGTTTTCCATTGTGAAGCAGTTTCACATTCTGAGTTTCTTCCCTATAGCTAACATGTACTTCGTGTTGTAAATGGTGCCAGAACCTTGGTTTTCGAAAGTAGCTGAAAACTGCATTGGTGTTGATGTTCTCGCTGGATGTGGAGTGGGCTGCATTTCAAAGGAGTAGCTAGATCATTATTTTGTGCGGAACACTCAATAAGCTGCATTTCAGCGCATTGTGTTTTTCTTCCCTAACGCTAACATGTACTTCGTCTTGTAAATGGTGCCAGAACCTTGGTTTTCAAAGGTAGCTGAAAACTGCTTTGGCGTTGATGTTCTCCCTGAACGTGGAGTTGTCTGCATTTCAAAGGAGCAGCTAGATCATTACTTTGTGCGGAATACTAGAGAAGCTGCATTTCAGCACATTGTGTTTTATAGATAGTGTGTGAGAAAAGTTGGGATTTCGTTTTAAGAGGGTTTTCCTTTGTGAAGCAGTTTCACATTCTGAGTTTCTTCCATATAGGTAACATGTACTTCGTGTTGTAAATGGTGCCAGAACATTGGTTTTCGAAAGCAGCTGAAAACTGCATTGGTGTTGATGTTCTCGCTGGATGTGGAGTGGGCTGTAATACAAAGAAGCAGCTAGATCATTACTTTGTGCTGAATACTCAAGAAGCTGCATTTGAGCACATTGTGTTGCATAGATAGTGAGAAAAGTGGGATTTCGTTTTAAGCGGGTTTTCCATTGTGAAGCAGTTTCACATTCTGAGTTTCTTCCCTATAGCTAACATGTACTTCGTGTTGTAAATGGTGCCAGAACCTTGGTTTTCGAAAGTAGCTGAAAACTGCATTGGTGTTGATGTTCTCGCTGGATGTGGAGTGGGCTGCATTTCAAAGGAGTAGCTAGATCATTATTTTGTGCGGAACACTCAATAAGCTGCATTTCAGCGCATTGTGTTTTTCTTCGCTATAGCTAACATGTACTTCGTCTTGTAAATGGTGCCAGAACCTTGGTTTTCAAAGGTAGCTGAAAACTGCTTTGGCGTTGATGTTCTCCCTGAACGTGGAGTTGTCTGCATTTCAAAGGAGCAGCTAGATCATTACTTTGTGCGGAATACTAGAGAAGCTGCATTTCAGCACATTGTGTTTTATAGATAGTGTGTGAGAAAAGTTGGGATTTCGTTTTAAGAGGGTTTTCCTTTGTGAAGCAGTTTCACATTCTGAGTTTCTTCCATATAGGTAACATGTACTTCGTGTTGTAAATGGTGCCAGAACATTGGTTTTCGAAAGCAGCTGAAAACTGCATTGGTGTTGATGTTCTCGCTGGATGTGGAGTGGGCTGTAATACAAAGAAGCAGCTAGATCATTACTTTGTGCTGAATACTCAAGAAGCTGCATTTGAGCACATTGTGTTGCATAGATAGTGAGAAAAGTGGGATTTCGTTTTAAGCGGGTTTTCCATTGTGAAGCAGTTTCACATTCTGAGTTTCTTCCCTATAGCTAACATGTACTTCGTGTTGTAAATGGTGCCAGAACCTTGGTTTTCAAAGGTAGCTGAAAACTGCGTTGGCGCTGATGTTCTCGCTGAACGTGGAGTTGTCTGCATTTCAAAGGAGCAGCTAGATCATTACTTTGTGCAGAATACTCAATAAGCTGCATTTAAGCACATTGTGTTTTCTTCGCTATAGCTAACATGTACTTCGTGTTGTAAATGGAGCCAGAACCTTGCTTTTCAAAGGTAGCTGAAAACTGCGTAGGCGGTGATGTTCTCAATGAACATGGAGTTGACTGTATTTCAAAGGAGCAGCTAGATCATTACTTTGTGCGGAATACTCAAGAAGCTGCATTTAAACACATTGTGTTTTATACCCACTGTGTGAGAAAAGTGGGATTTCGTTCGAAGCGGGTTTTCCATTGTGAAGCAGTTTCACATTCTGAGTTTCTTCCCTATAGCTAACATGTACTTCGTGTTGTAAATGGTGCCAGAACCTTGCTTTTCAAAGGTAGCTGAAAACTGCATTGGCGTTGATGTTCTCGCTGAACGTGGAGTGGGCTGCATTTCAAAGGAGCAGCTAGATCATTACTTTGTGCGGAATACTCAATAAGCTGCATTTCAGCGCATTGTGTTTTTCTTCCCTATAGCTAACATGTACTTCGTGTTGTAAATGGTCCAGAACCTTGGTTTTCGAAAGTAGCTGAAAACTGCATTGGCTGTTGATGTTCTCGCTGGATGTGGAGTTGTCTGCATTTCAAAGGAGCAGCTAGATCATTACTTTGTGCGGAATACTCAATAAGCTGCATTTCAGCGCATTGTGTTTTTCTTCCCTATAGCTAACTGATCGTGTGAAATGTGCGATCTTGTTTTCAAAGGTGCTGAAACTGGTGGCGCATGTTTCGCATTGGAGTTTCTTCCCTATAGCTAACATGTACTTCGTGTTGTAAATGGTGCCAAAGCTTGTTTCAAAGCTAGCGAAAACTGCATTGGTGTTGATGTTCTCGCTGGATGTGGAGTTGTCTGCATTTCAAAGGAGCAGCTAGATCATTACTTTGTGCGGAATACTCAAGAAGCTGCATTTCAGCACATTGTGTTGTATAGATAGTGTGTGAGAAAAGTGGGATTTCGTTCTAAGCGGGTTTTCCATTGTGAAGCAGTTTCACATTCTGAGTTTCTTCCCTATAGCTAACATGTACTTCGTGTTGTAAATGGTGCCAGAACCTTGGTTTTCAAAGGTAGCTGAAAACTGCATTGGTGTTGATGTTCTCGCTGGATGTGGAGTGGGCTGCATTTCAAAGGAGTAGCTAGATCATTATTTTGTGCGGAACACTCAATAAGCTGCATTTCAGCGCATTGTGTTTTTCTTCGCTATAGCTAACATGTACTTCGTCTTGTAAATGGTGCCAGAACCTTGGTTTTCAAAGGTAGCTGAAAACTGCGTTGGCGCTGATGTTCTCGCTGAACGTGGAGTTGTCTGCATTTCAAAGGAGCAGCTAGATCATTACTTTGTGCGGAATACTCAAGAAGCTGCATTTCAGCGCATTGTGTTTTTCTTCCCTATGGTAACATGTACTTCGTGTTGTAAATGGTGCCAGAACCTTGGTTTTCAAAGGTAGCTGAAAAATCATTGGTGTTGATGTTCTCGCTGGATGTGGAGTTGTCTGCATTTCAAAGGAGCAGCTAGATCATTACTTTGTGCGGAATACTCAATAAGCTGCATTTCAGCGCATTGTGTTTTTCTTCCCTATAGCTAACATGTACTTCGTGTTGTAAATGATGCCAGAACCATGGTTTTCAAAGGTAGCTTACAAACTGCGTTGGCGCTGATGTTCTCGCTGGATGTGGAGTTGTCTGCATTTCAAAGGAGCAGCTAGATCATTACTTTGTGCGGAATACTCAAGAAGCTGCATTTCCGCACATTGTGTTGTATAGATAGTGTGTGAGAAAAGTGGGATTTCGTTTTAAGTGGGTTTTCCATTGTGAAGCAGTTTCACATTCTGAGTTTCTTCCCTATAGCTAACATGTACTTCGTGTTGTAAATGGTGCCAGAACCTTGGTTTTCGAAAGTAGCTGAAAACTGCGTTGGCGCTGATGTTCTCGCTGAACATGGAGTGGGCTGCATTTCAAAGGAGCAGCTAGATCATTATTTTGTGCGGAACACTCAATAAGCTGCATTTCAGCGCATTGTGTTTTTCTTCGCTATAGCTAACATGTACTTCGTGTTGTAAATGGTGCCAGAACCTTGGTTTTCAAAGGTAGCTGAAAACTGCTTTGGCGTTGATGTTCTCCCTGAACGTGGAGTTGTCTGCATTTCAAAGGAGCAGCTAGATCATTACTTTGTGCGGAATACTCAAGAAGCTGCATTTCAGCACATTGTGTTTTATAGACACTGTGTGAGAAAAGTGGGATTTCGTTCGAAGCGGGTTTTCCATTGTGAAGCAGTTTCACATTCTGAGTTTCTTCCCTATAGCTAACATGTACTTCGTGTTGTAAATGGTGCCAGAGCCTTGGTTTTCAAAGGTAGCTGAAAACTGCATTGGCTTCTGATGTTCTCGCTGAACGTGGAGTTGTCTGCATTTCAAAGGAGCAGCTAGATCATTACTTTGTGCGGAATACTCAATAAGCTGCATTTCAGCGCATTGTGTTTTTCTTCGCTATAGCTAACATGTACTTCGTGTTGTAAATGGTGCCAGAACCTTGGTTTTCAAAGGTAGCTGCAAACTGCGTTGGCGCTGCTGTTCTCACTGAACGTGGAGTTGTCTGCATTTCAAAGGAGCAGCTAGATCATTACTTTGTCTGTAATACTCAAGAAGCTGCATTTAATCGCATTGTGTTTTTCTTCGCTATAGCTAACATGTACTTCGTGTTGTAAATGGTGCCAGAACCTTGGTTTTCAAAGGTAGCTGAAAACTGCTTTGGCGCTGATGTTCTCGCTGAACGTGGATTTGTCTGCATTTCAAAGGAGCAGCTAGATCATTACTTTGAACGGAATACTCAAGAAGCTGCATTTCAGCACATTGTGGTTTTCTTCGCTAACGCTAACATGTACTTCGTGTTGTAAATGGTGCCAGAACCTTGGTTTTCGAAAGTAGCTGAAAACTGCATTGGTGTTGATGTTCTCGCTCGATGTGGAGTGGTCTGCATTTCAAAGGAGCAGCTAGATCATTATTTTGTGCGGAACACTCTATAAGCTGCATTTCAGCGCATTGTGTTTTTCTTCCCTATAGCGAACATGTACTTCGTGTTGTAAATGGTGCCAGAACCTTGGTTTTCCAAGGTAGCTGAAAACTGCAATGGCGCTGAAGTTCTCGCTGAACGTGGAGTTGTCTGCATTTCGAAGAAGCAGCTTGATCATTACTTTGTGCGGAATACTCAATAAGCTGCATTTCAGCGCATTGTGTTGTTCTTCCCTATAGCTACCATGTACTTCGTGTTGAAAATTGAGCGAGAACATTGGTTTTCAAAGGTAGCTGAAAACTGCATTGGCGTTGATGTTCTCGCTGAACGTGGAGTTGTCTGCATTTCAAAGGAGCAGCTAGATCATTACTTTGTGCGGAATACTCAAGAAGCTGCATTTCCGCACATTGTGTTTTATAGATAGTGTGTGAGAAAAGTTGGGATTTCGTTTTAAGTGGGTTTTCCTTTGTGAAGCAGTTTCACATTCTGAGTTCTTCCATATAGGTAACATGTACTTCGTGTTGTAAATGGTGCCAGAACCTTGGTTTTCGAAAGTAGCTGAAAACTGCATTGGTGTTGATGTTCTCGCTGGATGTGGAGTTGTCTGCATTTCAAAGGAGCAGCTAGATCATTACTTTGTGCGGAATACTCAATAAGCTGCATTTCAGCGCATTGTGTTTTTCTTCCCTATAACCAACATGTACTTCGTGTTGTAAATGATGCCAGAACCATGGTTTTCAAAGGTAGTTACAAACTGCGTTGGCGCTGATGTTCTCGCTGGATGTGGAGTTGTCTGCATTTCAAAGGAGCAGCTAGATCATTACTTTGTGCGGAATACTCAATAAGCTGCTTTTCAGCACATTGTGTTGTATAGATAGTGTGTGAGAAAAGTGGGATTTCGTTTTAAGTGGGTTTTCCATTGTGAAGCAGTTTCACATTCTGAGTTTCTTCCCTATAGCTAACATGTACTTCGTGTTGTAAATGGTGCCAGAACCTTGGTTTTCAAAGGTAGCTGCAAACTGCGTTGGCGCTGATGTTCTCGCTGAACGTGGAGTTGTCTGCATTTCAAAGGAGCAGCCAGATCATTACTTTGTGCAGAATACTCAATAAGCTGCATTTCAGCGCATTGTGTTTTTCTTCCCTATAGCTAACATGTACTTCGTGTTGTAAATGGTGCCAGAACCTTGGTTTTCGAAAGTAGCTGAAAACTGCATTGGTGTTGATGTTCTCGCTGGATGTGGAGTGGGCTGCATTTCAAAGGAGTAGCTAGATCATTACTTTGTGCGGAACACTCAATAAGCTGCATTTCAGCGCATTGTGTTTTTCTTCGCTATAGCTAACATGTACTTCGTGTTGTAAATGGTGCCAGAACCTTGGTTTTCAAAGGTAGCTGAAAACTGCTTTGGCGTTGATGTTCTCCCTGAACGAGGTGTTGTCTGCATTTCAAAGGATTAGCAAGTTCATTATTTTGTGCGGAATACTCAAGAAGCTGCATTTCAGCACATTGTGTTTTATAGACACTGTGTGAGAAAAGTGGGATTTCGTTCGAAGCGGGTTTTCCATTGTGAAGCAGTTTCACATTCTGAGTTTCTTGCCTATAGCTAACATATACTTCGTGTTGTAAATGGTGCCAGAGCCTTGGTTTTCAAAGGTAGCTGCAAACTGCGTTGGCTCTGCTGTTCTCACTGAACGTGGAGTTGTCTGCATTTCAAAGGAGCAGCTAGATCATTACGTTGTCTGTAATACTCAATAAGCTGCCTTTCAGCGCATTGTGTTTTTCTTCCCTAACGCTAACATGTACTTCGTGTTGTAAATGGTGCCAGAGACTTGGTTTTCAAAGGTAGCTGCAAATTGCGTTGGCGCTGCTGTTCTCACTGAACGTGGAGTTGTCTGCATTTCAAAGGAGCAGCTAGATCATTACGTTGTCTGGATACTCAATAAGCTGCCTTTCATCGCATTGTGTTTTTCTTCGCTATAGCTAACATGTACTTCATGTTGTAAATGGTGCCAGAACCTTGGTTTTCAAAGGTAGCTGAAAACTGCTTTGGCGCTGATGTTCTCGCTGAACGTGGATTTGTCTGCATTTCAAAGGAGCAGCTAGATCATTACTTTGAACGGAATACTCAAGAAGCTGCATTTCAGCACATTGTGGTTTTCTTCGCTAACGCTAACATGTACTTCGTGTTGTAAACGGTGCCAGAACCTTGGTTTTCGAAAGTAGCTGAAAACTGCATTGGTGTTGATGTTCTCGCTGGATGTGGAGTGGGTTGCATTTCAAAGGAGTAGCTAGATCATTATTTTGTGCGGAACACTCTATAAGCTGCATTTCAGCGCATTGTGTTTTTCTTCCCTAACGCTAACATGTACTTCGTGTTGTAAATGGTGCCAGAACCTTGGTTTTCAAAGGTAGCTGAAAACTGCTTTGGCGGTGCAGTTCTTGCTGAACGTGGAGTTGTCTGCATTTCAAAGGAGCAGCTAGATCATTACTTTGAGCGGAATACTCAAGAAGCTGCATTTCAGCGCATTGTGTTTTTCTTCCCTATAGCTAACATGTACTTCGTGTTGTAAATGGTGCCAGAACCTTGGTTTTCAAAGGTAGCTGAAAAATCCATTGGTGTTGATGTTCTCGCTGGATGTGGAGTTGTCTGCATTTCAAAGGAGCAGCTAGATCATTACTTTGTGCGGAATACTCAATAAGCTGCATTTCAGCGCATTGTGTTTTTCTTCCCTAACGCTAACATGTACTTCGTGTTGTAAATGATGCCAGAACCATGGTTTTCAAAGGTAGTTACAAACTGCGTTGGCGCTGATGTTCTCGCTGGATGTGGAGTTGTCTGCATTTCAAAGGAGCAGCTAGATCATTACTTTGTGCGGAATACTCAATAAGATGCTTTTCAGCACATTGTGTTGTATAGATAGTGTGTGAGAAAAGTGGGATTTCGTTTTAAGAGGGTTTTCCATTGTGAAGCAGTTTCACATTCTGAGTTTCTTCCCTATAGCTAACATGTACTTCGTGTTGTAAATGGTGCCAGAACCTTGGTTTTCAAAGGTAGCTGCAAACTGCGTTGGCGCTGATGTTCTCGCTGAACGTGGAGTTGTCTGCATTTCAAAGGAGCAGCCAGATCATTACTTTGTGCAGAATACTCCATAAGCTGCATTTCAGCACATTGTGTTTTTCTTCGCGAAAGCTAACATGTACTTCGTGTTGTAAATGGTGCCAGAACCTTGGTTTTCGAAAGTAGCTGAAAACTGCATTGGTGTTGATGTTCTCGCTGGATGTGGAGTGGGCTGCATTTCAAAGGAGTAGCTAGATCATTATTTTGTGCGGAACCCTCAATAAGCTGCATTTCAGCGCATTGTGTTTTTCTTCGCTATAGCTAACATGTACTTCGTGTTGTAAATGGTGCCAGAACCTTGGTTTTCAAAGGTAGCTGAAAACTGCTTTGGCGTTGATGTTCTCCCTGAACGTGGAGTTGTCTGCATTTCAAAGGAGCAGCTAGATCATTACTTTGAGCGGAATACTCAAGAAGCTGCATTTCAGCACATTGTGTTTTATAGACACTGTGTGAGAAAAGTGGGATTTCGTTCGAAGCGGGTTTTCCATTGTGAAGCAGTTTCACATTCTGAGTTTCTTCCCTATAGCTAACATATACTTCATGCTGTAAATGGTGCCAGAGCCTTGGTTTTCAAAGGTAGCTGCAAATTGCGTTGGCTCTGCTGTTCTCACTGAACGTGGAGTTGTCTGCATTTCAAAGGAGCAGCTAGATCATTACGTTGTCTGTAATACTCAATAAGCTGCCTTTCAGCGCATTGTGTTTTTCTTCCCTAACGCTAACATGTACTTCGTGTTGTAAATGGTGCCAGAACCTTGCTTTTCAAAGGTAGCTGAAAACTGCATTGGCGTTGATGTTCTCGCTGAACGTGGAGTTGACTGCATTTCAAAGGAGCAGCTAGATCATTACTTTGTGCGGAATACTCAAGAAGCTGCATTTCCGCACATTGTGTTTTATAGATAGTGTGTGAGAAAAGTTGGGATTTCGTTTTAAGAGGGTTTTCCTTTGTGAAGCAGTTTCACATTCTGAGTTCTTCCATATAGGTAACATGTACTTCGTGTTGTAAATGGTTCCAGAACCTTGGTTTTCAAAGGTAGCTGCAAACTGCGTTGGCGCTGCTGTTCTCACTGAACGTGGAGTTGTCTGCATTTCAAAGGAGCAGCTAGATCATTACGTTGTCTGGATACTCAATAAGCTGCCTTTCATCGCATTGTGTTTTTCTTCGCTATAGCTAACATGTACTGCGTGTTGTAAATGGTGCCAGAACCTTGGTTTTCAAAGGTAGCTGAAAAATGCATTGGCGCTGATGTTCTCGCTGAACGTGGATTTGTCTGCATTTCAAAGGAGCAGCTAGATCATTACTTTGAACGGAATACTCAAGAAGCTGCATTTCAGCACATTGTGGTTTTCTTCGCTAACGCTAACATGTACTTCGTGTTGTAAACGGTGCCAGAACCTTGGTTTTCGAAAGTAGCTGAAAACTGCATTGGTGTTGATGTTCTCGCTCGATGTGGAGTGGGTTGCATTTCAAAGGAGCAGCTAGATCATTATTTTGTGCGGAACACTCTATAAGCTGCATTTCAGCGCATTGTGTTTTTCTTCCCTAACGCTAACATGTACTTCGTGTTGTAAATGGTGCCAGAACCTTGGTTTTCAAAGGTAGCTGAAAACTGCTTTGGCGGTGCAGTTCTTGCTGAACGTGGAGTTGTCTGCATTTCAAAGGAGCAGCTAGATCATTACTTTGTGCGGAATACTCAAGAAGCTGCATTTCAGCGCATTGTGTTTTTCTTCCCTATAGCTAACATGTACTTCGTGTTGTAAATGGTGCCAGAACCTTGGTTTTCAAAGGTAGCTGAAAAATGCATTGGTGTTGATGTTCTCGCTGGATGTGGAGTTGTCTGCATTTCAAAGGAGCAGCTAGATCATTACTTTGTGCGGAATACTCAATAAGCTGCATTTCAGCGCATTGTGTTTTTCTTCCCTATAGATAACATGTACTTCGTGTTGTAAATGATGCCAGAACCATGGTTTTCAAAGGTAGTTACAAACTGCGTTGGCGCTGATGTTCTCGCTGGATGTGGAGTTGTCTGCATTTCAAAGGAGCAGCTAGATCATTACTTTGTGCGGAATACTCAAGAAGCTGCATTTCAGCACATTGTGTTTTTCTTCGCGAAAGCTAACATGTACTTCGTGTTGTAAATGGTGCCAGAACCTTGGTTTTCGAAAGTAGCTGAAAACTGCATTGGTGTTGATGTTCTCGCTGGATGTGGAGTGGGCTGCATTTCAAAGGAGTAGCTAGATCATTATTTTGTGCGGAACACTCAATAAGCTGCATTTCAGCGCATTGTGTTTTTCTTCGCTATAGCTAACATGTACTTCGTGTTGTAAATGGTGCCAGAACCTTGGTTTTCAAAGGTAGCTGAAAACTGCTTTGGCGTTGATGTTCTCCCTGAACGTGGAGTTGTCTGCATTTCAAAGGAGCAGCTAGATCATTACTTTGAGCGGAATACTCAAGAAGCTGCATTTCAGCACATTGTGTTTTATAGACACTGTGTGAGAAAAGTGGGATTTCGTTCGAAGCGGGTTTTCCATTGTGAAGCAGTTTCACATTCTGAGTTTCTTCCCTATAGCTAACATATACTTCATGCTGTAAATGGTGCCAGAGCCTTGGTTTTCAAAGGTAGCTGCAAATTGCGTTGGCTCTGCTGTTCTCACTGAACGTGGAGTTGTCTGCATTTCAAAGGAGCAGCTAGATCATTACGTTGTCTGTAATACTCAATAAGCTGCCTTTCAGCGCATTGTGTTTTTCTTCCCTAACGCTAACATGTACTTCGTGTTGTAAATGGTGCCAGAACCTTGCTTTTCAAAGGTAGCTGAAAACTGCATTGGCGTTGATGTTCTCGCTGAACGTGGAGTTGACTGCATTTCAAAGGAGCAGCTAGATCATTACTTTGTGCGGAATACTCAAGAAGCTGCATTTCCGCACATTGTGTTTTATAGATAGTGTGTGAGAAAAGTTGGGATTTCGTTTTAAGAGGGTTTTCCTTTGTGAAGCAGTTTCACATTCTGAGTTCTTCCATATAGGTAACATGTACTTCGTGTTGTAAATGGTTCCAGAACCTTGGTTTTCGAAAGCAGCTGAAAACTGCATTGGTGTTGATGTTCTCGCTGGATGTGGAGTGGGCTGCAATTCAAAGGAGCAGCTAGATCATTACTTTGTGCGGAATACTCAAGAAGCTGCATTTCTGCACATTGTGTTTTCTAGACACTGTGTGAGAAAAGTGGGATTTCGTTCGAAGCGGGTTTTCCATTGTGAAGCAGTTTCACATTCTGTTTCTTTCCTATAGATAACATATACTTCGTGTTGTAAATGGTGCCAGAACCTTGGTTTTCAAAGGTAGCTGCAAACTGCGTTGGCGCTGCTGTTCTCACTGAACGTGGAGTTGTCTGCATTTCAAAGGAGCAGCTAGATCATTACGTTGTCTGGATACTCAATAAGCTGCCTTTCATCGCATTGTGTTTTTCTTCGCTATAGCTAACATGTACTTCGTGTTGTAAATGGTGCCAGAACCTTGGTTTTCAAAGGTAGCTGAAAACTGCATTGGCGCTGATGTTCTCGCTGAACGTGGAGTTGTCTGCATTTCAAAGGAGCAGCTAGATCATTACTTTGAGCGGAATACTCAAGAAGCTGCATTTCAGCACATTGTGTTTTTCTTCGCTAACGCTAACATGTACTTCGTGTTGTAAATGGTGCCAGAACCTTGGTTTTCGAAAGTAGCTGAAAACTGCATTGGTGTTGATGTTCTCGCTCGATGTGGAGTGGGTCTGCATTTCAAAGGAGCAGCTAGATCATTACTTTGTGCGGAACACTCAATAAGCTGCATTTCAGCGCATTGTGTTTTTCTTCCCTAACGCTAACATGTACTTCGTGTTGTAAATGGTGCCAGAACCTTGGTTTTCAAAGGTAGCTGAAAACTGCGTTGGCGCTGATGTTCTCGCTGAACGTGGAGTTGTCTGCATTTCAAAGGAGCAGCTAGATCATTACTTTGTGCGGAATACTCAAGAAGCTGCATTTCAGCGCATTGTGTTTTTCTTCCCTATAGCTAACATGTACTTCGTGTTGTAAATGGTGCCAGAACCTTGGTTTTCAAAGGTAGCTGAAAACTGCATTGGTGTTGATGTTCTCGCTGGATGTGGAGTTGTCTGCATTTCAAAGGAGCAGCTAGATCATTACTTTGTGCGGAATACTCAATAAGCTGCATTTCAGCGCATTGTGTTTTTCTTCCCTATAGCTAACATGTACTTCGTGTTGTAAATGGTGCCAGAACCTTGGTTTTCAAAGGTAGCTGAAAACTGCGTTGGCGCTGATGTTCTCGCTGGATGTGGAGTTGTCTGCATTTCAAAGGAGCAGCTAGATCATTACTTTGTGCGGAATACTCAATAAGATGCTTTTCAGCACATTGTGTTGTATAGATAGTGTGTGAGAAAAGTGGGATTTCGTTTTAAGTGGGTTTTCCATTGTGAAGCAGTTTCACATTCTGAGTTTCTTCCCTATAGCTAACATGTACTTCGTGTTGTAAATGGTGCCAGAACCTTGGTTTTCAAAGGTAGCTGCAAACTGCGTTGGCGCTGATGTTCTCGCTGAACGTGGAGTTGTCTGCATTTCAAAGGAGCAGCTAGATCATTACTTTGTGCGAATACTCAATAAGCTGCATTTCAGCGCATTGTGTTTTTCTTCGCGAAAGCTAACATGTACTTCGTGTTGTAAATGGTGCCAGAACCTTGGTTTCAAAGTAGCTGAAAACTGCATTGGTGTTGATGTTCTCGCTGAACGTGGAGTTGTCTGCATTTCAAAGGAGCAGCTAGATCATTACTTTGTGCGGAATACTCAAGAAGCTGCATTTCAGCACATTGTGTTTTATAGACACTGTGTGAGAAAAGTGGGATTTCGTTCGAAGCGGGTTTTCCATTGTGAAGCAGTTTCACATTCTGAGTTTCTTGCCTATAGCTAACATATACTTCGTGTTGTAAATGGTGCCAGAACCTTGGTTTTCAAAGGTAGCTGCAAACTGCGTTGGCTCTGCTGTTCTCACTGAACGTGGAGTTGTCTGCATTTCAAAGGAGCAGCTAGATCATTACGTTGTCTGTAATACTCAATAAGCTGCCTTTCAGCGCATTGTGTTTTTCTTCCCTAACGCTAACATGTACTTCGTGTTGTAAATGGTGCCAGAGCCTTGGTTTTCGAAAGTAGCTGCAAACTGCGTTGGCGCTGCTGTTCTCGCTGAACGTGGAGTTGTCTGCATTTCAAAGGAGCAGCTAGATCATTACGTTGTCTGGAATACTCAATAAGCTGCCTTTCATCGCATTGTGTTTTTCTTCGCTATAGCTAACATGTACTTCGTGTTGTAAATGGTGCCAGAACCTTGGTTTTCAAAGGTAGCTGAAAACTGCTTTGGCGCTGATGTTCTCGCTGAACGTGGAGTTGTCTGCATTTCAAAGGAGCAGCTAGATCATTACTTTGTGCGGAATACTCAAGAAGCTGCATTTCAGCACATTGTGGTTTTCTTCGCTAACGCTAACATGTACTTCGTGTTGTAAATGGTGCCAGAACCTTGGTTTTCGAAAGTAGCTGAAAACTGCATTGGTGTTGATGTTCTCGCTGGATGTGGAGTGGGTTGCATTTCAAAGGAGCAGCTAGATCATTACTTTGAGCGGAATACTCAAGAAGCTGCATTTCAGCGCATTGTGTTTTTCTTCCCTAACGCTAACATGTACTTCGTGTTGTAAATGGTGCCAGAACCTTTTTTTTCAAAGGTAGCTGAAAACTGCATTGGCGTTGATGTTCTCGCTGAACGTGCAGTTGTCTGCATTTCAATGGAGCAGCGAGATCACTACCTTGTGCGGAATACTCAATAAGCTGCATTTCAGCGCATTGTGTTTTTCTTCCCTATAACCAACATATACTTCGTGTTGTAAATGATGCCAGAACCTTGATTTTCAAAGGTAGCAGAAAACTGCATTGGCGTTGATGTTCTCGCTGGATGTGGAGTTGTCTGCATTTCAAAGGAGCAACTAGATCATTACTTTGTGCGGAATACTCAATAAGATGCTTTTCAGCACATTGTGTTGTATAGATAGTGTGTGAGAAAAGTGGGATTTCGTTTTAAGAGGGTTTTCCATTGTGAAGCAGTTTCACATTCTGAGTTTCTTCCCTATAGCTAACATGTACTTCGTGTTGTAAATGGTGCCAGAACCTTGGTTTTCAAAGGTAGCTGCAAACTGCGTTGGCGCTGATGTTCTCGCTGAACGTGGAGTTGTCTGCATTTCAAAGGAGCAGCCAGATCATTACTTTGTGCAGAATACTCCATAAGCTGCATTTCAGCACATTGTGTTTTTCTTCGCGAAAGCTAACATGTACTTCGTGTTGTAAATGGTGCCAGAACCTTGGTTTTCGAAAGTAGCTGAAAACTGCATTGGTGTTGATGTTCTCGCTGGATGTGGAGTGGGCTGCATTTCAAAGGAGTAGCTAGATCATTATTTTGTGCGGAACACTCAATAAGCTGCATTTCAGCGCATTGTGTTTTTCTTCGCTATAGCTAACATGTACTTCGTGTTGTAAATGGTGCCAGAACCTTGGTTTTCAAAGGTAGCTGAAAACTGCTTTGGCGTTGATGTTCTCCCTGAACGTGGAGTTGTCTGCATTTCAAAGGAGCAGCTAGATCATTACTTTGAGCGGAATACTCAAGAAGCTGCATTTCAGCACATTGTGTTTTATAGACACTGTGTGAGAAAAGTGGGATTTCGTTCGAAGCGGGTTTTCCATTGTGAAGCAGTTTCACATTCTGAGTTTCTTCCCTATAGCTAACATATACTTCATGCTGTAAATGGTGCCAGAGCCTTGGTTTTCAAAGGTAGCTGCAAATTGCGTTGGCTCTGCTGTTCTCACTGAACGTGGAGTTGTCTGCATTTCAAAGGAGCAGCTAGATCATTACGTTGTCTGTAATACTCAATAAGCTGCCTTTCAGCGCATTGTGTTTTTCTTCCCTAACGCTAACATGTACTTCGTGTTGTAAATGGTGCCAGAACCTTGCTTTTCAAAGGTAGCTGAAAACTGCATTGGCGTTGATGTTCTCGCTGAACGTGGAGTTGACTGCATTTCAAAGGAGCAGCTAGATCATTACTTTGTGCGGAATACTCAAGAAGCTGCATTTCCGCACATTGTGTTTTATAGATAGTGTGTGAGAAAAGTTGGGATTTCGTTTTAAGAGGGTTTTCCTTTGTGAAGCAGTTTCACATTCTGAGTTCTTCCATATAGGTAACATGTACTTCGTGTTGTAAATGGTTCCAGAACCTTGGTTTTCAAAGGTAGCTGCAAACTGCGTTGGCGCTGCTGTTCTCACTGAACGTGGAGTTGTCTGCATTTCAAAGGAGCAGCTAGATCATTACGTTGTCTGGATACTCAATAAGCTGCCTTTCATCGCATTGTGTTTTTCTTCGCTATAGCTAACATGTACTTCGTGTTGTAAATGGTGCCAGAACCTTGGTTTTCAAAGGTAGCTGAAAAATGCATTGGCGCTGATGTTCTCGCTGAACGTGGATTTGTCTGCATTTCAAAGGAGCAGCTAGATCATTACTTTGAACGGAATACTCAAGAAGCTGCATTTCAGCACATTGTGGTTTTCTTCGCTAACGCTAACATGTACTTCGTGTTGTAAACGGTGCCAGAACCTTGGTTTTCGAAAGTAGCTGAAAACTGCATTGGTGTTGATGTTCTCGCTCGATGTGGAGTGGGTTGCATTTCAAAGGAGCAGCTAGATCATTATTTTGTGCGGAACACTCTATAAGCTGCATTTCAGCGCATTGTGTTTTTCTTCCCTAACGCTAACATGTACTTCGTGTTGTAAATGGTGCCAGAACCTTGGTTTTCAAAGGTAGCTGAAAACTGCTTTGGCGGTGCAGTTCTTGCTGAACGTGGAGTTGTCTGCATTTCAAAGGAGCAGCTAGATCATTACTTTGAGCGGAATACTCAAGAAGCTGCATTTCAGCGCATTGTGTTTTTGTTCCCTATAGCTAACATGTACTTCGTGTTGTAAATGGTGCCAGAACATTGGTTTTCAAAGGTAGCTGAAAAATGCATTGGTGTTGATGTTCTCGCTGGATGTGGAGTTGTCTGCATTTCAAAGGAGCAGCTAGATCATTACTTTGTGCGGAATACTCAATAAGCTGCATTTCAGCGCATTGTGTTTTTCTTCCCTATAGATAACATGTACTTCGTGTTGTAAATGATGCCAGAACCATGGTTTTCAAAGGTAGTTACAAACTGCGTTGGCGCTGATGTTCTCGCTGGATGTGGAGTTGTCTGCATTTCAAAGGAGCAGCTAGATCATTACTTTGTGCGGAATACTCAAGAAGCTGCATTTCAGCACATTGTGTTTTTCTTCGCGAAAGCTAACATGTACTTCGTGTTGTAAATGGTGCCAGAACCTTGGTTTTCGAAAGTAGCTGAAAACTGCATTGGTGTTGATGTTCTCGCTGGATGTGGAGTGGGCTGCATTTCAAAGGAGTAGCTAGATCATTATTTTGTGCGGAACACTCAATAAGCTGCATTTCAGCGCATTGTGTTTTTCTTCGCTATAGCTAACATGTACTTCGTGTTGTAAATGGTGCCAGAACCTTGGTTTTCAAAGGTAGCTGAAAACTGCTTTGGCGTTGATGTTCTCCCTGAACGTGGAGTTGTCTGCATTTCAAAGGAGCAGCTAGATCATTACTTTGAGCGGAATACTCAAGAAGCTGCATTTCAGCACATTGTGTTTTATAGACACTGTGTGAGAAAAGTGGGATTTCGTTCGAAGCGGGTTTTCCATTGTGAAGCAGTTTCACATTCTGAGTTTCTTCCCTATAGCTAACATATACTTCATGCTGTAAATGGTGCCAGAGCCTTGGTTTTCAAAGGTAGCTGCAAATTGCGTTGGCTCTGCTGTTCTCACTGAACGTGGAGTTGTCTGCATTTCAAAGGAGCAGCTAGATCATTACGTTGTCTGTAATACTCAATAAGCTGCCTTTCAGCGCATTGTGTTTTTCTTCCCTAACGCTAACATGTACTTCGTGTTGTAAATGGTGCCAGAACCTTGCTTTTCAAAGGTAGCTGAAAACTGCATTGGCGTTGATGTTCTCGCTGAACGTGGAGTTGACTGCATTTCAAAGGAGCAGCTAGATCATTACTTTGTGCGGAATACTCAAGAAGCTGCATTTCCGCACATTGTGTTTTATAGATAGTGTGTGAGAAAAGTTGGGATTTCGTTTTAAGAGGGTTTTCCTTTGTGAAGCAGTTTCACATTCTGAGTTCTTCCATATAGGTAACATGTACTTCGTGTTGTAAATGGTTCCAGAACCTTGGTTTTCGAAAGCAGCTGAAAACTGCATTGGTGTTGATGTTCTCGCTGGATGTGGAGTGGGCTGCATTACAAAGGAGCAGCTAGATCATTACTTTGTGCGGAATACTCAAGAAGCTGCATTTCTGCACATTGTGTTTTCTAGACACTGTGTGAGAAAAGTGGGATTTCGTTCGAAGCGGGTTTTCCATTGTGAAGCAGTTTCACATTCTGTTTCTTTCCTATAGATAACATATACTTCGTGTTGTAAATGGTGCCAGAACCTTGGTTTTCAAAGGTAGCTGCAAACTGCGTTGGCGCTGCTGTTCTCACTGAACGTGGAGTTGTCTGCATTTCAAAGGAGCAGCTAGATCATTACGTTGTCTGGATACTCAATAAGCTGCCTTTCATCGCATTGTGTTTTTCTTCGCTATAGCTAACATGTACTTCGTGTTGTAAATGGTGCCAGAACCTTGGTTTTCAAAGGTAGCTGAAAACTGCTTTGGCGCTGATGTTCTCGCTGAACGTGGATTTGTCTGCATTTCAAAGGAGCAGCTAGATCATTACTTTGAACGGAATACTCAAGAAGCTGCATTTCAGCACATTGTGGTTTTCTTCGCTAACGCTAACATGTACTTCGTGTTGTAAACGGTGCCAGAACCTTGGTTTTCGAAAGTAGCTGAAAACTGCATTGGTGTTGATGTTCTCGCTCGATGTGGAGTGGGTTGCATTTCAAAGGAGCAGCTAGATCATTATTTTGTGCGGAACACTCTATAAGCTGCATTTCAGCGCATTGTGTTTTTCTTCCCTAACGCTAACATGTACTTCGTGTTGTAAATGGTGCCAGAACCTTGGTTTTCAAAGGTAGCTGAAAACTGCTTTGGCGCTGCATGTTCTTGCTGAACGTGGAGTTGTCTGCATTTCAAAGGAGCAGCTAGATCATTACTTTGAGCGGAATACTCAAGAAGCTGCATTTCAGCGCATTGTGTTTTTGTTCCCTATAGCTAACATGTACTTCGTGTTGTAAATGGTGCCAGAACCTTGGTTTTCAAAGGTAGCTGAAAAATGCATTGGTGTTGATGTTCTCGCTGGATGTGGAGTTGTCTGCATTTCAAAGGAGCAGCTAGATCATTACTTTGTGCGGAATACTCAATAAGCTGCATTTCAGCGCATTGTGTTTTTCTTCCCTATAGCTAACATGTACTTCGTGTTGTAAATGATGCCAGAACCATGGTTTTCAAAGGTAGTTACAAACTGCGTTGGCGCTGATGTTCTCGCTGGATGTGGAGTTGTCTGCATTTCAAAGGAGCAGCTAGATCATTACTTTGTGCGGAATACTCAATAAGATGCTTTTCAGCACATTGTGTTGTATAGATAGTGTGTGAGAAAAGTGGGATTTCGTTTTAAGTGGGTTTTCCATTGTGAAGCAGTTTCACATTCTGAGTTTCTTCCCTATAGCTAACATGTACTTCGTGTTGTAAATGGTGCCAGAACCTTGGTTTTCAAAGGTAGCTGCAAACTGCGTTGGCGCTGCTGTTCTCGCTGAACGTGGAGTTGTCTGCATTTCAAAGGAGCAGCCAGATCATTACTTTGTGCAGAATACTCCATAAGCTGCATTTCAGCACATTGTGTTTTTCTTCGCGAAAGCTAACATGTACTTCGTGTTGTAAATGGTGCCAGAACCTTGGTTTTCGAAAGTAGCTGAAAACTGCATTGGTGTTGATGTTCTCGCTGGATGTGGAGTGGGCTGCATTTCAAAGGAGTAGCTAGATCATTACTTTGTGCGGAATACTCAAGAAGCTGCATTTCAGCGCATTGTGTTTTTCTTCGCTATAGCTAACATGTACTTCGTGTTGTAAATGGTGCCAGAACCTTGGTTTTCAAAGGTAGCTGAAAACTGCTTTGGCGTTGATGTTCTCCCTGAACGTGGAGTTGTCTGCATTTCAAAGGAGCAGCTAGATCATTACTTTGAGCGGAATACTCAAGAAGCTGCATTTCAGCACATTGTGTTTTATAGACACTGTGTGAGAAAAGTGGGATTTCGTTCGAAGCGGGTTTTCCATTGTGAAGCAGTTTCACATTCTGAGTTTCTTCCCTATAGCTAACATATACTTCATGCTGTAAATGGTGCCAGAGCCTTGGTTTTCAAAGGTAGCTGCAAATTGCGTTGGCTCTGCTGTTCTCACTGAACGTGGAGTTGTCTGCATTTCAAAGGAGCAGCTAGATCATTACGTTGTCTGTAATACTCAATAAGCTGCATTTCAGCGCATTGTGTTTTTCTTCCCTATAGCTAACATGTACTTCGTGTTGTAAATGGTGCCAGAACCTTGGTTTTCAAAGGTAGCTGAAAACTGCTTTGGCGCTGATGTTCTCGCTGAACGTGGAGTTGTCTGCATTTCAAAGGAGCAGCTAGATCATTACTTTGAACGGAATACTCAAGAAGCTGCATTTCAGCACATTGTGGTTTTCTTCGCTAACGCTAACATGTACTTCGTGTTGTAAACGGTGCCAGAACCTTGGTTTTCGAAAGTAGCTGAAAACTGCATTGGTGTTGATGTTCTCGCTCGATGTGGAGTGGGTCTGCATTTCAAAGGAGTAGCTAGATCATTATTTTGTGCGGAACACTCTATAAGCTGCATTTCAGCGCATTGTGTTTTTCTTCCCTAACGCTAACATGTACTTCGTGTTGTAAATGGTGCCAGAACCTTGGTTTTCAAAGGTAGCTGAAAACTGCTTTGGCGGTGCAGTTCTTGCTGAACGTGGAGTTGTCTGCATTTCAAAGGAGCAGCTAGATCATTACTTTGAGCGGAATACTCAAGAAGCTGCATTTCAGCGCATTGTGTTTTTCTTCCCTATAGCTAACATGTACTTCGTGTTGTAAATGGTGCCAGAACCTTGGTTTTCAAAGGTAGCTGAAAAATGCATTGGTGTTGATGTTCTCGCTGGATGTGGAGTTGTCTGCATTTCAAAGGAGCAGCTAGATCATTACTTTGTGCGGAATACTCAATAAGCTGCATTTCAGCGCATTGTGTTTTTCTTCCCTAACGCTAACATGTACTTCGTGTTGTAAATGATGCCAGAACCATGGTTTTCAAAGGTAGTTACAAACTGCGTTGGCGCTGATGTTCTCGCTGGATGTGGAGTTGTCTGCATTTCAAAGGAGCAGCTAGATCATTACTTTGTGCGGAATACTCAATAAGATGCTTTTCAGCACATTGTGTTGTATAGATAGTGTGTGAGAAAAGTGGGATTTCGTTTTAAGAGGGTTTTCCATTGTGAAGCAGTTTCACATTCTGAGTTTCTTCCCTATAGCTAACATGTACTTCGTGTTGTAAATGGTGCCAGAACCTTGGTTTTCAAAGGTAGCTGCAAACTGCGTTGGCGCTGCTGTTCTCGCTGAACGTGGAGTTGTCTGCATTTCAAAGGAGCAGCCAGATCATTACTTTGTGCAGAATACTCCATAAGCTGCATTTCAGCACATTGTGTTTTTCTTCGCGAAAGCTAACATGTACTTCGTGTTGTAAATGGTGCCAGAACCTTGGTTTTCGAAAGTAGCTGAAAACTGCATTGGTGTTGATGTTCTCGCTGGATGTGGAGTGGGCTGCATTTCAAAGGAGTAGCTAGATCATTACTTTGTGCGGAATACTCAATAAGCTGCATTTCAGCGCATTGTGTTTTTCTTCGCTATAGCTAACATGTACTTCGTGTTGTAAATGGTGCCAGAACCTTGGTTTTCAAAGGTAGCTGAAAACTGCTTTGGCGTTGATGTTCTCCCTGAACGTGGAGTTGTCTGCATTTCAAAGGAGCAGCTAGATCATTACTTTGAGCGGAATACTCAAGAAGCTGCATTTCAGCACATTGTGTTTTATAGACACTGTGTGAGAAAAGTGGGATTTCGTTCGAAGCGGGTTTTCCATTGTGAAGCAGTTTCACATTCTGAGTTTCTTCCCTATAGCTAACATATACTTCATGCTGTAAATGGTGCCAGAGCCTTGGTTTTCAAAGGTAGCTGCAAATTGCGTTGGCTCTGCTGTTCTCACTGAACGTGGAGTTGTCTGCATTTCAAAGGAGCAGCTAGATCATTACGTTGTCTGTAATACTCAATAAGCTGCCTTTCAGCGCATTGTGTTTTTCTTCCCTATAGCTAACATGTACTTCGTGTTGTAAATGGTGCCAGAACCTTGGTTTTCAAAGGTAGCTGAAAACTGCATTGGCGTTGATGTTCTCGCTGAACGTGGAGTTGTCTGCATTTCAAAGGAGCAGCTAGATCATTACTTTGTGCGGAATACTCAATAAGCTGCATTTCAGCACATTGTGTTTTCTTCGCGAAGCTAACATGTACTTCGTGTTGTAAATGGTGCCAGAACCTTGGTTTTCGAAAGTAGCTGAAAACTGCATTGGTGTTGATGTTCTCGCTGGATGTGGAGTGGCTGCATTTCAAAGGAGTAGCTAGATCATTATTTGTGCGGAACACTCAATAAGCTGCATTTCAGCGCATTGTTTTATTCTTCCCTATAGGTAACATGTACTTCGTGTTGTAAATTGTGCCAAAACTTTGGTTTTCAAAGGTATCTGAAAACTGCGTTGTAGTTGATGTTCTCGCTGAACGTGGAATTGTCTGCATTTCAAAGGACCACCTATATCATTACTTTGTGCGGAATACTCAATAAGCTGCCTTTCAGCGCATTGTGTTTTATAGACACTGTGTGAGAAAAGTGGGATTTCGTTCGAAGCGGGTTTTCCATTGTGAAGCAGTTTCACATTCTGGTTTCTTCCTATAGTACTTACTCTGTGTAAATGGTGCCAGACCTTGGTTTTCAAGGTAGCTGCAAATGCGTTGGCTCTGCTGTTCTCACTGAACGTGGAGTTGTCTGCATTTCAAAGGAGCAGCTAGATCATTACGTTGTCTGAATACTCAATAAGCTGCTTTCAGCGCATTGTGTTTTTCTTCCTAAGCTAACATGTACTTCGTGTTGTAAATGGTGCCAGAACCTTGGTTTTCAAAGGTAGCTGCAAACTGCGTTGGCGCTGCTGTTCTCACTGAACGTGGAGTTGTCTGCATTTCAAAGGAGCAGCTAGATCATTACGTTGTCTGGATACTCAATAAGCTGCATTTCATCGCATTGTGTTTTTCTTCGCTATAGCTAACATGTACTTCGTGTTGTAAATGGTGCCAGAACCTTGGTTTTCAAAGGTAGCTGAAAACTGCTTTGGCGCTGATGTTCTCGCTGAACGTGGATTTGTCTGCATTTCAAAGGAGCAGCTAGATCATTACTTTGAACGGAATACTCAAGAAGCTGCATTTCAGCACATTGTGGTTTTCTTCGCTAACGCTAACATGTACTTCGTGTTGTAAACGGTGCCAGAACCTTGGTTTTCGAAAGTAGCTGAAAACTGCATTGGTGTTGATGTTCTCGCTGGATGTGGAGTGGGTTGCATTTCAAAGGAGTAGCTAGATCATTATTTTGTGCGGAACACTCTATAAGCTGCATTTCAGCGCATTGTGTTTTTCTTCCCTAACGCTAACATGTACTTCGTGTTGTAAATGGTGCCAGAACCTTGGTTTTCAAAGGTAGCTGAAAACTGCTTTGGCGGTGCAGTTCTTGCTGAACGTGGAGTTGTCTGCATTTCAAAGGAGCAGCTAGATCATTACTTTGAGCGGAATACTCAAGAAGCTGCATTTCAGCGCATTGTGTTTTTCTTCCCTATAGCTAACATGTACTTCGTGTTGTAAATGGTGCCAGAACCTTGGTTTTCAAAGGTAGCTGAAAAATCCATTGGTGTTGATGTTCTCGCTGGATGTGGAGTTGTCTGCATTTCAAAGGAGCAGCTAGATCATTACTTTGTGCGGAATACTCAATAAGCTGCATTTCAGCGCATTGTGTTTTTCTTCCCTAACGCTAACATGTACTTCGTGTTGTAAATGATGCCAGAACCATGGTTTTCAAAGGTAGTTACAAACTGCGTTGGCGCTGATGTTCTCGCTGGATGTGGAGTTGTCTGCATTTCAAAGGAGCAGCTAGATCATTACTTTGTGCGGAATACTCAATAAGATGCTTTTCAGCACATTGTGTTGTATAGATAGTGTGTGAGAAAAGTGGGATTTCGTTTTAAGAGGGTTTTCCATTGTGAAGCAGTTTCACATTCTGAGTTTCTTCCCTATAGCTAACATGTACTTCGTGTTGTAAATGGTGCCAGAACCTTGGTTTTCAAAGGTAGCTGCAAACTGCGTTGGCGCTGATGTTCTCGCTGAACGTGGAGTTGTCTGCATTTCAAAGGAGCAGCCAGATCATTACTTTGTGCAGAATACTCCATAAGCTGCATTTCAGCACATTGTGTTTTTCTTCGCGAAAGCTAACATGTACTTCGTGTTGTAAATGGTGCCAGAACCTTGGTTTTCGAAAGTAGCTGAAAACTGCATTGGTGTTGATGTTCTCGCTGGATGTGGAGTGGGCTGCATTTCAAAGGAGTAGCTAGATCATTATTTTGTGCGGAACCCTCAATAAGCTGCATTTCAGCGCATTGTGTTTTTCTTCGCTATAGCTAACATGTACTTCGTGTTGTAAATGGTGCCAGAACCTTGGTTTTCAAAGGTAGCTGAAAACTGCTTTGGCGTTGATGTTCTCCCTGAACGTGGAGTTGTCTGCATTTCAAAGGAGCAGCTAGATCATTACTTTGAGCGGAATACTCAAGAAGCTGCATTTCAGCACATTGTGTTTTATAGACACTGTGTGAGAAAAGTGGGATTTCGTTCGAAGCGGGTTTTCCATTGTGAAGCAGTTTCACATTCTGAGTTTCTTCCCTATAGCTAACATATACTTCATGCTGTAAATGGTGCCAGAGCCTTGGTTTTCAAAGGTAGCTGCAAATTGCGTTGGCTCTGCTGTTCTCACTGAACGTGGAGTTGTCTGCATTTCAAAGGAGCAGCTAGATCATTACGTTGTCTGTAATACTCAATAAGCTGCCTTTCAGCGCATTGTGTTTTTCTTCCCTAACGCTAACATGTACTTCGTGTTGTAAATGGTGCCAGAACCTTGGTTTTCAAAGGTAGCTGAAAACTGCATTGGCGTTGATGTTCTCGCTGAACGTGGAGTTGACTGCATTTCAAAGGAGCAGCTAGATCATTACTTTGTGCGGAATACTCAAGAAGCTGCATTTCCGCACATTGTGTTTTATAGATAGTGTGTGAGAAAAGTGGGATTTCGTTTTAAGTGGGTTTTCCATTGTGAAGCAGTTTCACATTCTGAGTTCTTCCATATAGGTAACATGTACTTCGTGTTGTAAATGGTGCCAGAACCTTGGTTTTCAAAGGTAGCTGCAAACTGCGTTGGCGCTGCTGTTCTCACTGAACGTGGAGTTGTCTGCATTTCAAAGGAGCAGCTAGATCATTACGTTGTCTGGATACTCAATAAGCTGCCTTTCATCGCATTGTGTTTTTCTTCGCTATAGCTAACATGTACTTCGTGTTGTAAATGGTGCCAGAACCTTGGTTTTCAAAGGTAGCTGAAAACTGCATTGGCGCTGATGTTCTCGCTGAACGTGGATTTGTCTGCATTTCAAAGGAGCAGCTAGATCATTACTTTGAACGGAATACTCAAGAAGCTGCATTTCAGCACATTGTGGTTTTCTTCGCTAACGCTAACATGTACTTCGTGTTGTAAACGGTGCCAGAACCTTGGTTTTCGAAAGTAGCTGAAAACTGCATTGGTGTTGATGTTCTCGCTCGATGTGGAGTGGGTTGCATTTCAAAGGAGCAGCTAGATCATTATTTTGTGCGGAACACTCTATAAGCTGCATTTCAGCGCATTGTGTTTTTCTTCCCTAACGCTAACATGTACTTCGTGTTGTAAATGGTGCCAGAACCTTGGTTTTCAAAGGTAGCTGAAAACTGCTTTGGCGGTGCAGTTCTTGCTGAACGTGGAGTTGTCTGCATTTCAAAGGAGCAGCTAGATCATTACTTTGTGCGGAATACTCAATAAGCTGCATTTCAGCGCATTGTGTTTTTCTTCCCTATAGCTAACATGTACTTCGTGTTGTAAATGGTGCCAGAACCTTGGTTTTCAAAGGTAGCTGAAAAATGCATTGGTGTTGATGTTCTCGCTGGATGTGGAGTTGTCTGCATTTCAAAGGAGCAGCTAGATCATTACTTTGTGCGGAATACTCAATAAGCTGCATTTCAGCGCATTGTGTTTTTCTTCCCTATAGCTAACATGTACTTCGTGTTGTAAATGATGCCAGAACCATGGTTTTCAAAGGTAGTTACAAACTGCGTTGGCGCTGATGTTCTCGCTGGATGTGGAGTTGTCTGCATTTCAAAGGAGCAGCTAGATCATTACTTTGTGCGGAATACTCAAGAAGCTGCATTTCAGCACATTGTGTTTTTCTTCGCGAAAGCTAACATGTACTTCGTGTTGTAAATGGTGCCAGAACCTTGGTTTTCGAAAGTAGCTGAAAACTGCATTGGTGTTGATGTTCTCGCTGGATGTGGAGTGGGCTGCATTTCAAAGGAGTAGCTAGATCATTATTTTGTGCGGAACACTCAATAAGCTGCATTTCAGCGCATTGTGTTTTTCTTCGCTATAGCTAACATGTACTTCGTGTTGTAAATGGTGCCAGAACCTTGGTTTTCAAAGGTAGCTGAAAACTGCTTTGGCGTTGATGTTCTCCCTGAACGTGGAGTTGTCTGCATTTCAAAGGAGCAGCTAGATCATTACTTTGAGCGGAATACTCAAGAAGCTGCATTTCAGCACATTGTGTTTTATAGACACTGTGTGAGAAAAGTGGGATTTCGTTCGAAGCGGGTTTTCCATTGTGAAGCAGTTTCACATTCTGAGTTTCTTCCCTATAGCTAACATATACTTCATGCTGTAAATGGTGCCAGAGCCTTGGTTTTCAAAGGTAGCTGCAAATTGCGTTGGCTCTGCTGTTCTCACTGAACGTGGAGTTGTCTGCATTTCAAAGGAGCAGCTAGATCATTACGTTGTCTGTAATACTCAATAAGCTGCCTTTCAGCGCATTGTGTTTTTCTTCCCTAACGCTAACATGTACTTCGTGTTGTAAATGGTGCCAGAACCTTGCTTTTCAAAGGTAGCTGAAAACTGCATTGGCGTTGATGTTCTCGCTGAACGTGGAGTTGACTGCATTTCAAAGGAGCAGCTAGATCATTACTTTGTGCGGAATACTCAAGAAGCTGCATTTCCGCACATTGTGTTTTATAGATAGTGTGTGAGAAAAGTTGGGATTTCGTTTTAAGAGGGTTTTCCTTTGTGAAGCAGTTTCACATTCTGAGTTCTTCCATATAGGTAACATGTACTTCGTGTTGTAAATGGTTCCAGAACCTTGGTTTTCGAAAGCAGCTGAAAACTGCATTGGTGTTGATGTTCTCGCTGGATGTGGAGTGGGCTGCATTTCAAAGGAGCAGCTAGATCATTACTTTGTGCGGAATACTCAATAAGCTGCATTTCAGCGCATTGTGTTTTTCTTCCCTAAGCGCTAACATGTACTTCGTGTTGTAAATGGTGCCAGAACCTTGGTTTTCAAAGGTAGCTGAAAACTGCTTTGGCGGTGCTGTTCTTGCTGAACGTGGAGTTGTCTGCATTTCAAAGGAGCAGCTAGATCATTACTTTGAGCGGAATACTCAAGAAGCTGCATTTCAGCGCATTGTGTTTTTGTTCCCTATAGCTAACATGTACTTCGTGTTGTAAATGGTGCCAGAACCTTGGTTTTCAAAGGTAGCTGAAAAATGCATTGGTGTTGATTTTCTCGCTGGATGTGGAGTTGTCTGCATTTCAAAGGAGCAGCTAGATCATTACTTTGTGCGGAATACTCAATAAGCTGCATTTCAGCGCATTGTGTTTTTCTTCCCTAACGCTAACATGTACTTCGTGTTGTAAATGATGCCAGAACCATGGTTTTCAAAGGTAGTTACAAACTGCGTTGGCGCTGATGTTCTCGCTGGATGTGGAGTTGTCTGCATTTCAAAGGAGCAGCTAGATCATTACTTTGTGCGGAATACTCAATAAGATGCTTTTCAGCACATTGTGTTTTATAGATAGTGTGTGAGAAAAGTTGGGATTTCGTTTTAAGAGGGTTTTCCTTTGTGAAGCAGTTTCACATTCTGAGTTTCTTCCCTATAGCTAACATGTACTTCGTGTTGTAAATGGTGCCAGAACCTTGGTTTTCAAAGGTAGCTGCAAACTGCGTTGGCGCTGATGTTCTCGCTGAACGTGGAGTTGTCTGCATTTCAAAGGAGCAGCCAGATCATTACTTTGTGCAGAATACTCCATAAGCTGCATTTCAGCACATTGTGTTTTTCTTCGCGAAAGCTAACATGTACTTCGTGTTGTAAATGGTGCCAGAACCTTGGTTTTCGAAAGTAGCTGAAAACTGCATTGGTGTTGATGTTCTCGCTGGATGTGGAGTGGGCTGCATTTCAAAGGAGTAGCTAGATCATTATTTTGTGCGGAACACTCAATAAGCTGCATTTCAGCGCATTGTGTTTTTCTTCGCTATAGCTAACATGTACTTCGTGTTGTAAATGGTGCCAGAACCTTGGTTTTCAAAGGTAGCTGAAAACTGCATTGGCGTTGATGTTCTCCTGAACGTGCAGTTGTCTGCATTTCAATGGAGCAGCTAGATCATTACTTTGAGCGGAATACTCAAGAAGCTGCATTTCAGCACATTGTGTTTTATAGACACTGTGTGAGAAAAGTGGGATTTCGTTCGAAGCGGGTTTTCCATTGTGAAGCAGTTTCACATTCTGAGTTTCTTCCCTATAGCTAACATATACTTCATGCTGTAAATGGTGCCAGAGCCTTGGTTTTCAAAGGTAGCTGCAAATTGCGTTGGCTCTGCTGTTCTCACTGAACGTGGAGTTGTCTGCATTTCAAAGGAGCAGCTAGATCATTACGTTGTCTGTAATACTCAATAAGCTGCCTTTCAGCGCATTGTGTTTTTCTTCCCTAACGCTAACATGTACTTCGTGTTGTAAATGGTGCCAGAACCTTGGTTTTCAAAGGTAGCTGAAAACTGCATTGGCGTTGATGTTCTCGCTGAACGTGGAGTTGACTGCATTTCAAAGGAGCAGCTAGATCATTACTTTGTGCGGAATACTCAAGAAGCTGCATTTCCGCACATTGTGTTTTATAGATAGTGTGTGAGAAAAGTTGGGATTTCGTTTTAAGAGGGTTTTCCTTTGTGAAGCAGTTTCACATTCTGAGTTCTTCCATATAGGTAACATGTACTTCGTGTTGTAAATGGTTCCAGAACCTTGGTTTTCAAAGGTAGCTGCAAACTGCGTTGGCGCTGCTGTTCTCACTGAACGTGGAGTTGTCTGCATTTCAAAGGAGCAGCTAGATCATTACGTTGTCTGGATACTCAATAAGCTGCCTTTCATCGCATTGTGTTTTTCTTCGCTATAGCTAACATGTACTTCGTGTTGTAAATGGTGCCAGAACCTTGGTTTTCAAAGGTAGCTGAAAACTGCATTGGCGCTGATGTTCTCGCTGAACGTGGATTTGTCTGCATTTCAAAGGAGCAGCTAGATCATTACTTTGAACGGAATACTCAAGAAGCTGCATTTCAGCACATTGTGGTTTTCTTCGCTAACGCTAACATGTACTTCGTGTTGTAAACGGTGCCAGAACCTTGGTTTTCGAAAGTAGCTGAAAACTGCATTGGTGTTGATGTTCTCGCTCGATGTGGAGTGGGTCTGCATTTCAAAGGAGCAGCTAGATCATTATTTTGTGCGGAACACTCTATAAGCTGCATTTCAGCGCATTGTGTTTTTCTTCCCTAACGCTAACATGTACTTCGTGTTGTAAATGGTGCCAGAACCTTGGTTTTCAAAGGTAGCTGAAAACTGCTTTGGCGGTGCATGTTCTCGCTGAACGTGGAGTTGACTGCATTTCAAAGGAGCAGCTAGATCATTACTTTGTGCGGAATACTCAATAAGCTGCATTTCAGCGCATTGTGTTTTTGTTCCCTATAGCGAACATGTACTTCGTGTTGTAAATGGTGCCAGAACCTTGGTTTTCAAAGGTAGCTGAAAAATGCATTGGTGTTGATGTTCTCGCTGGATGTGGAGTTGTCTGCATTTCAAAGGAGCAGCTAGATCATTACTTTGTGCGGAATACTCAATAAGCTGCATTTCAGCGCATTGTGTTTCTTACCTATAGCTAACATGTACTTCGTGTTGTAAATGGTGCCAGAACCTTGGTTTTCAAAGGTAGCTTACAAACTGCGTTGGCGCTGATGTTCTCGCTGGATGTGGAGTTGTCTGCATTTCAAAGGAGCAGCTAGATCATTACTTTGTGCGGAATACTCAAGAAGCTGCATTTCAGCACATTGTGTTTTTCTTCGCGAAAGCTAACATGTACTTCGTGTTGTAAATGGTGCCAGAACCTTGGTTTTCGAAAGTAGCTGAAAACTGCATTGGTGTTGATGTTCTCGCTGGATGTGGAGTGGGCTGCATTTCAAAGGAGTAGCTAGATCATTATTTTGTGCGGAACACTCAATAAGCTGCATTTCAGCGCATTGTGTTTTTCTTCGCTATAGCTAACATGTACTTCGTGTTGTAAATGGTGCCAGAACCTTGGTTTTCAAAGGTAGCTGAAAACTGCTTTGGCGTTGATGTTCTCCCTGAACGTGGAGTTGTCTGCATTTCAAAGGAGCAGCTAGATCATTACTTTGAGCGGAATACTCAAGAAGCTGCATTTCAGCACATTGTGTTTTATAGACACTGTGTGAGAAAAGTGGGATTTCGTTCGAAGCGGGTTTTCCATTGTGAAGCAGTTTCACATTCTGAGTTTCTTCCCTATAGCTAACATATACTTCATGCTGTAAATGGTGCCAGAGCCTTGGTTTTCAAAGGTAGCTGCAAATTGCGTTGGCTCTGCTGTTCTCACTGAACGTGGAGTTGTCTGCATTTCAAAGGAGCAGCTAGATCATTACGTTGTCTGTAATACTCAATAAGCTGCCTTTCAGCGCATTGTGTTTTTCTTCCCTAACGCTAACATGTACTTCGTGTTGTAAATGGTGCCAGAACCTTGGTTTTCAAAGGTAGCTGAAAACTGCATTGGCGTTGATGTTCTCGCTGAACGTGGAGTTGTCTGCATTTCAAAGGAGCAGCTAGATCATTACTTTGTGCGGAATACTCAAGAAGCTGCATTTCGCACATTGTGTTTTATAGATAGTGTGTGAGAAAAGTTGGGATTTCGTTTTAAGAGGGTTTTCCTTGTGAAGCAGTTTCAATTCTGAGTTCTTCCATATAGGTAACATGTACTTCGTGTTGTAAATGGTGCCAGAACCTTGGTTTTCGAAAGCAGCTGAAAACTGCATTGGTGTTGATGTTCTCGCTGGATGTGGAGTGGGCTGCAATACAAAGGAGCAGCTAGATCATTACTTTGTGCGGAATACTCAAGAAGCTGCATTTCAGCACATTGTGGTTTTCTTCGCTAACGCTAACATGTACTTCGTGTTGTAAACGGTGCCAGAACCTTGGTTTTCGAAAGTAGCTGAAAACTGCATTGGTGTTGATGTTCTCGCTCGATGTGGAGTGGGTTGCATTTCAAAGGAGCAGCTAGATCATTATTTTGTGCGGAACACTCTATAAGCTGCATTTCAGCGCATTGTGTTTTTCTTCCCTAACGCTAACATGTACTTCGTGTTGTAAATGGTGCCAGAACCTTGGTTTTCAAAGGTAGCTGAAAACTGCTTTGGCGGTGCTGTTCTTGCTGAACGTGGAGTTGTCTGCATTTCAAAGGAGCAGCTAGATCATTACTTTGAGCGGAATACTCAAGAAGCTGCATTTCAGCGCATTGTGTTTTTCTTCCCTATAGCTAACATGTACTTCGTGTTGTAAATGGTGCCAGAACCTTGGTTTTCAAAGGTAGCTGAAAAATCCATTGGTGTTGATGTTCTCGCTGGATGTGGAGTTGTCTGCATTTCAAAGGAGCAGCTAGATCATTACTTTGTGCGGAATACTCAATAAGCTGCATTTCAGCGCATTGTGTTTTTCTTCCCTAACGCTAACATGTACTTCGTGTTGTAAATGATGCCAGAACCATGGTTTTCAAAGGTAGTTACAAACTGCGTTGGCGCTGATGTTCTCGCTGGATGTGGAGTTGTCTGCATTTCAAAGGAGCAGCTAGATCATTACTTTGTGCGGAATACTCAATAAGATGCTTTTCAGCACATTGTGTTGTATAGATAGTGTGTGAGAAAAGTTGGGATTTCGTTTTAAGAGGGTTTTCCATTGTGAAGCAGTTTCACATTCTGAGTTTCTTCCCTATAGCTAACATGTACTTCGTGTTGTAAATGGTGCCAGAACCTTGGTTTTCAAAGGTAGCTGCAAACTGCGTTGGCGCTGATGTTCTCGCTGAACGTGGAGTTGTCTGCATTTCAAAGGAGCAGCCAGATCATTACTTTGTGCAGAATACTCCATAAGCTGCATTTCAGCACATTGTGTTTTTCTTCGCGAAAGCTAACATGTACTTCGTGTTGTAAATGGTGCCAGAACCTTGGTTTTCGAAAGTAGCTGAAAACTGCATTGGTGTTGATGTTCTCGCTGGATGTGGAGTGGGCTGCATTTCAAAGGAGTAGCTAGATCATTATTTTGTGCGGAACCCTCAATAAGCTGCATTTCAGCGCATTGTGTTTTTCTTCGCTATAGCTAACATGTACTTCGTGTTGTAAATGGTGCCAGAACCTTGGTTTTCAAAGGTAGCTGAAAACTGCTTTGGCGTTGATGTTCTCCCTGAACGTGGAGTTGTCTGCATTTCAAAGGAGCAGCTAGATCATTACTTTGAGCGGAATACTCAAGAAGCTGCATTTCAGCACATTGTGTTTTATAGACACTGTGTGAGAAAAGTGGGATTTCGTTCGAAGCGGGTTTTCCATTGTGAAGCAGTTTCACATTCTGAGTTTCTTCCCTATAGCTAACATATACTTCATGCTGTAAATGGTGCCAGAGCCTTGGTTTTCAAAGGTAGCTGCAAATTGCGTTGGCTCTGCTGTTCTCACTGAACGTGGAGTTGTCTGCATTTCAAAGGAGCAGCTAGATCATTACGTTGTCTGTAATACTCAATAAGCTGCCTTTCAGCGCATTGTGTTTTTCTTCCCTAACGCTAACATGTACTTCGTGTTGTAAATGGTGCCAGAACCTTGGTTTTCAAAGGTAGCTGAAAACTGCATTGGCGTTGATGTTCTCGCTGAACGTGGAGTTGACTGCATTTCAAAGGAGCAGCTAGATCATTACTTTGTGCGGAATACTCAAGAAGCTGCATTTCCGCACATTGTGTTTTATAGATAGTGTGTGAGAAAAGTTGGGATTTCGTTTAAGAGGGTTTTCCTTTGTGAAGCAGTTTCACATTCTGAGTTCTTCCATATAGGTAACATGTACTTCGTGTTGTAAATGGTGCCAGAACCTTGGTTTTCAAAGGTAGCTGCAAACTGCGTTGGCGCTGCTGTTCTCACTGAACGTGGAGTTGTCTGCATTTCAAAGGAGCAGCTAGATCATTACGTTGTCTGGATACTCAATAAGCTGCCTTTCATCGCATTGTGTTTTTCTTCGCTATAGCTAACATGTACTTCGTGTTGTAAATGGTGCCAGAACCTTGGTTTTCAAAGGTAGCTGAAAACTGCATTGGCGCTGATGTTCTCGCTGAACGTGGATTTGTCTGCATTTCAAAGGAGCAGCTAGATCATTACTTTGAACGGAATACTCAAGAAGCTGCATTTCAGCACATTGTGGTTTTCTTCGCTAACGCTAACATGTACTTCGTGTTGTAAACGGTGCCAGAACCTTGGTTTTCGAAAGTAGCTGAAAACTGCATTGGTGTTGATGTTCTCGCTCGATGTGGAGTGGGTTGCATTTCAAAGGAGCAGCTAGATCATTATTTTGTGCGGAACACTCTATAAGCTGCATTTCAGCGCATTGTGTTTTTCTTCCCTAACGCTAACATGTACTTCGTGTTGTAAATGGTGCCAGAACCTTGGTTTTCAAAGGTAGCTGAAAACTGCTTTGGCGGTGCAGTTCTTGCTGAACGTGGAGTTGTCTGCATTTCAAAGGAGCAGCTAGATCATTACTTTGTGCGGAATACTCAATAAGCTGCATTTCAGCGCATTGTCTTTTTGTTCCCTATAGCTAACATGTACTTCGTGTTGTAAATGGTGCCAGAACCTTGGTTTTCAAAGGTAGCTGAAAAATGCATTGGTGTTGATGTTCTCGCTGGATGTGGAGTTGTCTGCATTTCAAAGGAGCAGCTAGATCATTACTTTGTGCGGAATACTCAATAAGCTGCATTTCAGCGCATTGTGTTTTTCTTCCCTATAGATAACATGTACTTCGTGTTGTAAATGGTGCCAGAACCATGGTTTTCAAAGGTAGTTACAAACTGCGTTGGCGCTGATGTTCTCGCTGGATGTGGAGTTGTCTGCATTTCAAAGGAGCAGCTAGATCATTACTTTGTGCGGAATACTCAATAAGCTGCATTTCAGCACATTGTGTTTTTCTTCGCGAAAGCTAACATGTACTTCGTGTTGTAAATGGTGCCAGAACCTTGGTTTTCGAAAGTAGCTGAAAACTGCATTGGTGTTGATGTTCTCGCTGGATGTGGAGTGGGCTGCATTTCAAAGGAGTAGCTAGATCATTATTTTGTGCGGAACACTCAATAAGCTGCATTTCAGCGCATTGTGTTTTTCTTCGCTATAGCTAACATGTACTTCGTGTTGTAAATGGTGCCAGAACCTTGGTTTTCAAAGGTAGCTGAAAACTGCTTTGGCGTTGATGTTCTCCCTGAACGTGGAGTTGTCTGCATTTCAAAGGAGCAGCTAGATCATTACTTTGAGCGGAATACTCAAGAAGCTGCATTTCAGCACATTGTGTTTTATAGACACTGTGTGAGAAAAGTGGGATTTCGTTCGAAGCGGGTTTTCCATTGTGAAGCAGTTTCACATTCTGAGTTTCTTCCCTATAGCTAACATATACTTCATGCTGTAAATGGTGCCAGAGCCTTGGTTTTCAAAGGTAGCTGCAAATTGCGTTGGCTCTGCTGTTCTCACTGAACGTGGAGTTGTCTGCATTTCAAAGGAGCAGCTAGATCATTACGTTGTCTGTAATACTCAATAAGCTGCCTTTCAGCGCATTGTGTTTTTCTTCCCTAACGCTAACATGTACTTCGTGTTGTAAATGGTGCCAGAACCTTGCTTTTCAAAGGTAGCTGAAAACTGCATTGGCGTTGATGTTCTCGCTGAACGTGGAGTTGACTGCATTTCAAAGGAGCAGCTAGATCATTACTTTGTGCGGAATACTCAAGAAGCTGCATTTCCGCACATTGTGTTTTATAGATAGTGTGTGAGAAAAGTTGGGATTTCGTTTTAAGAGGGTTTTCCTTTGTGAAGCAGTTTCACATTCTGAGTTCTTCCATATAGGTAACATGTACTTCGTGTTGTAAATGGTTCCAGAACCTTGGTTTTCGAAAGCAGCTGAAAACTGCATTGGTGTTGATGTTCTCGCTGGATGTGGAGTGGTCTGCATTTCAAAGGAGCAGCTAGATCATTACTTTGTGCGGAATACTCAAGAAGCTGCATTTCAGCACATTGTGTTTTCTTCGCTAAGCTAACATGTACTTCGTGTTGTAAAGGTGCCAGAACCTTGGTTTTCAAAGTAGCTGAAAACTGCTTGGTGTGATGTTCTCGCTGATGTGGAGTGTTGCATTTCAAAGGAGCAGCTAGATCATTATTTGTGCGGAAACTCATAAGCTGCATTTCAGCGCATTGTGTTTTTCTTCCTATAGCTAACATGTACTTCGTGTTGTAAATGGTGCCAGAACCTTGGTTTTCAAAGGTAGCTGCAAACTGCGTTGGCGCTGCTGTTCTCGCTGAACGTGGAGTTGTCTGCATTTCAAAGGAGCAGCTAGATCATTACTTTGTGCGGAATACTCAATAAGCTGCATTTAAGCACATTGTGTTTTTCTTCGCTATAGCTAACATGTACTTCGTGTTGTAAATGGTGCCAGAACCTTGGTTTTCAAAGGTAGCTGAAAACTGCATTGGCGTTGATGTTCTCGCTGGATGTGGAGTTGTCTGCATTTCAAAGGAGCAGCTAGATCATTACTTTGTGCGGAATACTCAAGAAGCTGCATTTCAGCGCATTGTGTTTTCCTTCGCTATAGCTAACATGTACTTCGTGTTGTAAATGGTGCCAGAACCTTGGTTTTCAAAGGTAGCTGAAAACTGCTTGGCGTTGATGTTCTCGCTGATGTGGAGTTGTCTGCATTTCAAAGGAGCAGCTAGATCATTACTTTGTGCGGAATACTCAAGAAGCTGCATTTCAGCACATTGTGTTTATAGACACTGTGTGAGAAAGTGGGATTTCGTTCGAAGCGGTTTTCCATTGTGAAGCAGTTTCACATTCTGAGTTTCTTCCCTATAGCTAACATGTACTTCGTGTTGTAAATGGTGCCAGAACCTTGGTTTTCAAAGGTAGCTGCAAACTGCGTTGGCGCTGCTGTTCTCGCTGAACGTGGAGTTGTCTGCATTTCAAAGGAGCAGCTAGATCATTACTTTGTGCGGAATACTCAATAAGCTGCATTTCAGCGCATTGTGTTTTTCTTCCCTATAGCTAACATGTACTTCGTGTTGTAAATGGTGCCAGAACCTTGGTTTTCAAAGGTAGCTGAAAAATGCATTGGTGTTGATGTTCTCGCTGGATGTGGAGTTGTCTGCATTTCAAAGGAGCAGCTAGATCATTACTTTGTGCGGAATACTCAATAAGCTGCATTTCAGCGCATTGTGTTTTTCTTCCCTAACGCTAACATGTACTTCGTGTTGTAAATGATGCCAGAACCATGGTTTTCAAAGGTAGTTACAAACTGCGTTGGCGCTGATGTTCTCGCTGGATGTGGAGTTGTCTGCATTTCAAAGGAGCAGCTAGATCATTACTTTGTGCGGAATACTCAATAAGATGCTTTTCAGCACATTGTGTTGTATAGATAGTGTGTGAGAAAAGTGGGATTTCGTTTTAAGTGGGTTTTCCATTGTGAAGCAGTTTCACATTCTGAGTTTCTTCCCTATAGCTAACATGTACTTCGTGTTGTAAATGGTGCCAGAACCTTGGTTTTCAAAGGTAGCTGCAAACTGCGTTGGCGCTGCTGTTCTCGCTGAACGTGGAGTTGTCTGCATTTCAAAGGAGCAGCCAGATCATTACTTTGTGCAGAATACTCCATAAGCTGCATTTCAGCACATTGTGTTTTTCTTCGCGAAAGCTAACATGTACTTCGTGTTGTAAATGGTGCCAGAACCTTGGTTTTCGAAAGTAGCTGAAAACTGCATTGGTGTTGATGTTCTCGCTGGATGTGGAGTGGGCTGCATTTCAAAGGAGTAGCTAGATCATTACTTTGTGCGGAACACTCAATAAGCTGCATTTCAGCGCATTGTGTTTTTCTTCGCTATAGGTAACATGTACTTCGTGTTGTAAATGGTGCCAGAACCTTGGTTTTCAAAGGTAGCTGAAAACTGCTTTGGCGTTGATGTTCTCGCTGAACGTGGAGTTGTCTGCATTTCAAAGGAGCAGCTAGATCATTACTTTGAGCGGAATACTCAAGAAGCTGCATTTCATCACATTGTGTTTTTCTTCGCGAAAGCTAACATGTACTTCGTGTTGTAAATGGTGCCAGAACCTTGGTTTTCGAAAGTAGCTGAAAACTGCATTGGTGTTGATGTTCTCGCTGGATGTGGAGTTGTCTGCATTTCAAAGGAGCAGCTAGATCATTACTTTGTGCGGAATACTCAATAAGCTGCATTTCAGCGCATTGTGTTTTTCTTCGCTATAGCTAACATGTACTTCGTGTTGTAAATGGTGCCAGAACCTTGGTTTTCAAAGGTAGCTGAAAACTGCTTTGGCGTTGATGTTCTCGCTGAACGTGGAGTTGTCTGCATTTCAAAGGAGCAGCTAGATCATTACTTTGTGCGGAATACTCAAGAAGCTGCATTTCAGCACATTGTGTTTTATAGAGAATGTGTGAGAAAAGTGGGATTTCGTTCGAAGCGGGTTTTCCATCGTGAAGCAGTTTCACATTCTGAGTTTCTTCCTATAGCTAACATGTACTTCGTGTTGTAAATGGTGCCAGAACCTTGGTTTTCAAAGGTAGCTGCAAACTGCGTTGGCTCTGCTGTTCTCGCTGAACGTGGAGTTGTCTGCATTTCAAAGGAGCAGCTAGATCATTACGTTGTCTGTAATACTCAATAAGCTGCATTTCAGCGCATTGTGTTTTTCTTCCCTAACGCTAACATGTACTTCGTGTTGTAAATGGTGCCAGAACCTTGGTTTTCAAAGGTAGCTGCAAACTGCGTTGGCGCTGCTGTTCTCGCTGAACGTGGAGTTGTCTGCATTTCAAAGGAGCAGCTAGATCATTACTTTGAGCGGAATACTCCATAAGCTGCATTTCAGCACATTGTGGTTTTCTTCGCTAACGCTAACATGTACTTCGTGTTGTAAATGGTGCCAGAACCTTGGTTTTCGAAAGTAGCTGAAAACTGCATTGGTGTTGATGTTCTCGCTGGATGTGGAGTTGTCTGCATTTCAAAGGAGCAGCTAGATCATTACTTTGTGCGGAATACTCAAGAAGATGCATTTCAGCGCATTGTGTTTTTCTTCCCTAACGCTAACATGTACTTCGTGTTGTAAATGGTGCCAGAAGCTTGGTTTCAAAGCTAGCTGAAAACTGCGTTGGCGCTGATGTTCTCGCTGGATGTGGAGTTGTCTGCATTTCAAAGGAGCAGCTAGATCATTACTTTGTGCGGAATACTCAATAAGATGCTTTTCAGCACATTGTGTTGTATAGATAGTGTGTGAGAAAAGTGGGATTTCGTTTTAAGTGGGTTTTCCATTGTGAAGCAGTTTCACATTCTGAGTTTCTTCCCTATAGCTAACATGTACTTCGTGTTGTAAATGGTGCCAGAACCTTGGTTTTCAAAGGTAGCTGCAAACTGCGTTGGCGCTGATGTTCTCGCTGAACGTGGAGTTGTCTGCATTTCAAAGGAGCAGCTAGATCATTACTTTGTGCGAATACTCAATAAGCTGCATTTCAGCACATTGTGTTTTTCTTCCCGAAAGCTAACATGTACTTCGTGTTGTAAATGGTGCCAGAACCTTGGTTTTCGAAAGTAGCTGAAAACTGCATTGGTGTTGATGTTCTCGCTGGATGTGGAGTTGGCTGCATTTCAAAGGAGCAGCTAGATCATTATTTTGTGCGGAACACTCAATAAGCTGCATTTCAGCGCATTGTGTTTTTCTTCGCTATAGCTAACATGTACTTCGTGTTGTAAATGGTGCCAGAACCTTGGTTTTCAAAGGTAGCTGAAAACTGCGTTGGCGTTGATGTTCTCGCTGGATGTGGAGTTGTCTGCATTTCAAAGGAGCAACTAGATCATTACTTTGTGCGGAATACTCAATAAGGTGCATTTCAGCGAATTGTGTTTTATAGAGAATGTGTGGGAATAGTGGGATTTCGTGCGAAGCGGGTTTTCCATCGTGAAGCAGTTTCACATTCTGAGTTTCTTCCTTATAGCTATCCTGTACTTTTGCTGTAAATGGTGCCAGAACCTTGGTTTTCAAAGGTAGCTGAAAACTGCATTGGCGTTGATGTTCTCGCTGAACATGCAGTTGTCTCCATTTCAAAGGAGCAGCTAGATCATTACGTTGTCTGGAATACTCAATAAGCTGCCTTTCAGCGCATTGTGTTTTTCTTCGCTATAGCTAACATGTACTTCGTGTTGTAAATGGTGCCAGAACCTTGGTTTTCAAAGGTAGCTGAAAACTGCTTGGCGCTGATGTTCTCGCTGAACGTGGAGTTGTCTGCATTTCAAAGGAGCAGCTAGATCATTACTTTGAACGGAATACTCAAGAAGCTGCATTTCAGCACATTGTGGTTTTCTTCGCTAACGCTAACATGTACTTCGTGTTGTAAACGGTGCCAGAACCTTGGTTTTCGAAAGTAGCTGAAAACTGCATTGGTGTTGATGTTCTCGCTGGATGTGGAGTGGGTTGCATTTCAAAGGAGCAGCTAGATCATTATTTTGTGCGGAACACTCTATAAGCTGCATTTCAGCGCATTGTGTTTTTCTTCCCTAACGCTAACATGTACTTCGTGTTGTAAATGGTGCCAGAACCTTGGTTTTCAAAGGTAGCTTAAAACTGCTTTGGCGGTGCAGTTCTTGCTGAACGTGGAGTTGTCTGCATTTCAAAGGAGCAGCTAGATCATTACTTTGAGCGGAATACTCAAGAAGCTGCATTTCAGCGCATTGTGTTTTTCTTCCCTATAGCTAACATGTACTTCGTGTTGTAAATGGTGCCAGAACCTTGGTTTTCAAAGGTAGCTGAAAAATGCATTGGTGTTGATTTTCTCGCTGGATGTGGAGTTGTCTGCATTTCAAAGGAGCAGCTAGATCATTACTTTGTGCGGAATACTCAATAAGCTGCATTTCAGCGCATTGTGTTTTTCTTCCCTAACGCTAACATGTACTTCGTGTTGTAAATGATGCCAGAACCATGGTTTTCAAAGGTAGTTACAAACTGCGTTGGCGCTGATGTTCTCGCTGGATGTGGAGTTGTCTGCATTTCAAAGGAGCAGCTAGATCATTACTTTGTGCGGAATACTCAATAAGATGCTTTTCAGCACATTGTGTTGTATAGATAGTGTGTGAGAAAAGTGGGATTTCGTTTTAAGAGGTTTTCCATTGTGAAGCAGTTTCACATTCTGAGTTTCTTCCCTATAGCTAACATGTACTTCGTGTTGTAAATGGTGCCAGAACCTTGGTTTTCAAAGGTAGCTGCAAACTGCGTTGGCGCTGATGTTCTCGCTGAACGTGGAGTTGTCTGCATTTCAAAGGAGCAGCCAGATCATTACTTTGTGCAGAATACTCCATAAGCTGCATTTCAGCACATTGTGTTTTTCTTCGCGAAAGCTAACATGTACTTCGTGTTGTAAATGGTGCCAGAACCTTGGTTTTCGAAAGTAGCTGAAAACTGCATTGGTGTTGATGTTCTCGCTGGATGTGGAGTGGGCTGCATTTCAAAGGAGTAGCTAGATCATTATTTTGTGCGGAACACTCAATAAGCTGCATTTCAGCGCATTGTGTTTTTCTTCGCTATAGCTAACATGTACTTCGTGTTGTAAATGGTGCCAGAACCTTGGTTTTCAAAGGTAGCTGAAAACTGCTTTGGCGTTGATGTTCTCGCTGAACGTGGAGTTGTCTGCATTTCAAAGGAGCAGCTAGATCATTACTTTGAGCGGAATACTCAAGAAGCTGCATTTCAGCACATTGTGTTTTATAGACACTGTGTGAGAAAAGTGGGATTTCGTTCGAAGCGGGTTTTCCATTGTGAAGCAGTTTCACATTCTGAGTTTCTTCCCTATAGCTAACATATACTTCATGCTGTAAATGGTGCCAGAGCCTTGGTTTTCAAAGGTAGCTGCAAATTGCGTTGGCTCTGCTGTTCTCACTGAACGTGGAGTTGTCTGCATTTCAAAGGAGCAGCTAGATCATTACGTTGTCTGTAATACTCAATAAGCTGCCTTTCAGCGCATTGTGTTTTTCTTCCCTAACGCTAACATGTACTTCGTGTTGTAAATGGTGCCAGAACCTTGCTTTTCAAAGGTAGCTGAAAACTGCATTGGCGTTGATGTTCTCGCTGAACGTGGAGTTGACTGCATTTCAAAGGAGCAGCTAGATCATTACTTTGTGCGGAATACTCAAGAAGCTGCATTTCCGCACATTGTGTTTTATAGATAGTGTGTGAGAAAAGTTGGGATTTCGTTTTAAGAGGGTTTTCCTTTGTGAAGCAGTTTCACATTCTGAGTTCTTCCATATAGGTAACATGTACTTCGTGTTGTAAATGGTTCCAGAACCTTGGTTTTCGAAAGCAGCTGAAAACTGCATTGGTGTTGATGTTCTCGCTGGATGTGGAGTGGGCTGCAATACAAAGGAGCAGCTAGATCATTACTTTGTGCGGAATACTCAAGAAGCTGCATTTCTGCACATTGTGTTTTCTAGACACTGTGTGAGAAAAGTGGGATTTCGTTCGAAGCGGGTTTTCCATTGTGAAGCAGTTTCACATTCTGTTTCTTTCCTATAGATAACATATACTTCGTGTTGTAAATGGTGCCAGAACCTTGGTTTTCAAAGGTAGCTGAAAACTGCGTTGGCGCTGATGTTCTCGCTGGACGTGGAGTTGTCTGCATTTCAAAGGAGCAGCTAGATCATTACTTTGTGCGGAATACTCAATAAGCTGCATTTCAGCGCATTGTGTTTTTCTTCCCTAACGCTAACATGTACTTCGTGTTGTAAATGGTGCCAGAACCTTGGTTTTCAAAGGTAGCTGAAAACTGCGTTGGCGCTGCTGTTCTTGCTGAACGTGGAGTTGTCTGCATTTCAAAGGAGCAGCTAGATCATTACTTTGAGCGGAATACTCAAGAAGCTGCATTTCAGCGCATTGTGTTTTTGTTCCCTATAGCTAACATGTACTTCGTGTTGTAAATGGTGCCAGAACATTGGTTTTCAAAGGTAGCTGAAAAATGCATTGGTGTTGATGTTCTCGCTGGATGTGGAGTTGTCTGCATTTCAAAGGAGCAGCTAGATCATTACTTTGTGCGGAATACTCAATAAGCTGCATTTCAGCGCATTGTGTTTTTCTTCCCTATAGATAACATGTACTTCGTGTTGTAAATGATGCCAGAACCATGGTTTTCAAAGGTAGTTACAAACTGCGTTGGCGCTGATGTTCTCGCTGGATGTGGAGTTGTCTGCATTTCAAAGGAGCAGCTAGATCATTACTTTGTGCGGAATACTCAATAAGATGCTTTTCAGCACATTGTGTTGTATAGATAGTGTGTGAGAAAAGTGGGATTTCGTTTTAAGTGGGTTTTCCATTGTGAAGCAGTTTCACATTCTGAGTTTCTTCCCTATAGCTAACATGTACTTCGTGTTGTAAATGGTGCCAGAACCTTGGTTTTCAAAGGTAGCTGCAAACTGCGTTGGCGCTGCTGTTCTCGCTGAACGTGGAGTTGTCTGCATTTCAAAGGAGCAGCCAGATCATTACTTTGTGCAGAATACTCCATAAGCTGCATTTCAGCACATTGTGTTTTTCTTCGCGAAAGCTAACATGTACTTCGTGTTGTAAATGGTGCCAGAACCTTGGTTTTCGAAAGTAGCTGAAAACTGCATTGGTGTTGATGTTCTCGCTGGATGTGGAGTGGGCTGCATTTCAAAGGAGTAGCTAGATCATTACTTTGAGCGGAATACTCAAGAAGCTGCATTTCAGCGCATTGTGTTTTTCTTCGCTATAGCTAACATGTACTTCGTGTTGTAAATGGTGCCAGAACCTTGGTTTCAAAGCTAGCTGAAAACTGCTTTGGCGTTGATGTTCTCCCTGAACGTGGAGTTGTCTGCATTTCAAAGGAGCAGCTAGATCATTACTTTGAGCGGAATACTCAAGAAGCTGCATTTCAGCACATTGTGTTTTATAGACACTGTGTGAGAAAAGTGGGATTTCGTTCGAAGCGGGTTTTCCATTGTGAAGCAGTTTCACATTCTGAGTTTCTTCCCTATAGCTAACATATACTTCATGCTGTAAATGGTGCCAGAGCCTTGGTTTTCAAAGGTAGCTGCAAATTGCGTTGGCTCTGCTGTTCTCACTGAACGTGGAGTTGTCTGCATTTCAAAGGAGCAGCTAGATCATTACGTTGTCTGTAATACTCAATAAGCTGCATTTCAGCGCATTGTGTTTTTGTTCCCTATATCTAACATGTACTTCGTGTTGTAAATGGTGCCAGAACCTTGGTTTTCAAAGGTAGCTGAAAAATGCATTGGTGTTGATGTTCTCGCTGGATGTGGAGTTGTCTGCATTTCAAAGGAGCAGCTAGATCATTACTTTGTGCGGAATACTCAATAAGCTGCATTTCAGCGCATTGTGTTTTTCTTCCCTAACGCTAACATGTACTTCGTGTTGTAAATGATGCCAGAACCATGATTTTCAAAGGTAGTTACAAACTGCGTTGGCGCTGATGTTCTCGCTGGATGTGGAGTTGTCTGCATTTCAAAGGAGCAGCTAGATCATTACTTTGAGCGGAATACTCAATAAGATGCTTTTCAGCACATTGTGTTGTATAGATAGTGTGTGAGAAAAGTGGGATTTCGTTTTAAGTGGGTTTTCCATTGTGAAGCAGTTTCACATTCTGAGTTTCTTCCCTATAGCTAACATGTACTTCGTGTTGTAAATGGTGCCAGAACCTTGGTTTTCAAAGGTAGCTGCAAACTGCGTTGGCGCTGCTGTTCTCGCTGAACGTGGAGTTGTCTGCATTTCAAAGGAGCAGCCAGATCATTACTTTGTGCGGAATACTCCATAAGCTGCATTTCAGCACATTGTGTTTTTCTTCGCTATAGCTAACATGTACTTCGTGTTGTAAATGGTGCCAGAACCTTGGTTTTCGAAAGTAGCTGAAAACTGCATTGGTGTTGATGTTCTCGCTGGATGTGGAGTTGTCTGCATTTCAAAGGAGCAGCTAGATCATTACTTTGAGCGGAATACTCAAGAAGCTGCATTTCAGCACATTGTGTTTTCTAGACACTGTGTGAGAAAAGTGGGATTTCGTTCGAAGCGGGTTTTCCATTGTGAAGCAGTTTCACATTCTGAGTTTCTTCCCTATAGCTAACATATACTTCATGCTGTAAATGGTGCCAGAGCCTTGGTTTTCAAAGGTAGCTGCAAATTGCGTTGGCTCTGCTGTTCTCACTGAACGTGGAGTTGTCTGCATTTCAAAGGAGCAGCTAGATCATTACGTTGTCTGTAATACTCAATAAGCTGCCTTTCAGCGCATTGTGTTTTTCTTCCCTAACGCTAACATGTACTTCGTGTTGTAAATGGTGCCAGAACCTTGCTTTTCAAAGGTAGCTGAAAACTGCATTGGCGTTGATGTTCTCGCTGAACGTGGAGTTGACTGCATTTCAAAGGAGCAGCTAGATCATTACTTTGTGCGGAATACTCAAGAAGCTGCATTTCCGCACATTGTGTTTTATAGATAGTGTGTGAGAAAAGTTGGGATTTCGTTTTAAGAGGGTTTTCCTTTGTGAAGCAGTTTCACATTCTGAGTTCTTCCATATAGGTAACATGTACTTCGTGTTGTAAATGGTTCCAGAACCTTGGTTTTCGAAAGCAGCTGAAAACTGCATTGGTGTTGATGTTCTCGCTGGATGTGGAGTGGGCTGCAATACAAAGGAGCAGCTAGATCATTACTTTGTGCGGAATACTCAAGAAGCTGCATTTCAGCACATTGTGTTTTCTAGACACTGTGTGAGAAAAGTGGGATTTCGTTCGAAGCGGGTTTTCCATTGTGAAGCAGTTTCACATTCTGTTTCTTTCCTATAGATAACATATACTTCGTGTTGTAAATGGTGCCAGAACCTTGGTTTTCAAAGGTAGCTGCAAACTGCGTTGGCGCTGCTGTTCTCACTGAACGTGGAGTTGTCTGCATTTCAAAGGAGCAGCTAGATCATTACGTTGTCTGGATACTCAATAAGCTGCCTTTCATCGCATTGTGTTTTTCTTCGCTATAGCTAACATGTACTTCGTGTTGTAAATGGTGCCAGAACCTTGGTTTTCAAAGGTAGCTGAAAAATGCATTGGCGCTGATGTTCTCGCTGAACGTGGAGTTGTCTGCATTTCAAAGGAGCAGCTAGATCATTACTTTGAACGGAATACTCAAGAAGCTGCATTTCAGCACATTGTGGTTTTCTTCGCTAACGCTAACATGTACTTCGTGTTGTAAACGGTGCCAGAACCTTGGTTTTCGAAAGTAGCTGAAAACTGCATTGGTGTTGATGTTCTCGCTCGATGTGGAGTGGGTTGCATTTCAAAGGAGCAGCTAGATCATTATTTTGTGCGGAACACTCTATAAGCTGCATTTCAGCGCATTGTGTTTTTCTTCCCTAACGCTAACATGTACTTCGTGTTGTAAATGGTGCCAGAACCTTGGTTTTCAAAGGTAGCTGAAAACTGCGTTGGCGCTGCTGTTCTTGCTGAACGTGGAGTTGTCTGCATTTCAAAGGAGCAGCTAGATCATTACTTTGAGCGGAATACTCAAGAAGCTGCATTTCAGCGCATTGTGTTTTTGTTCCCTATAGCTAACATGTACTTCGTGTTGTAAATGGTGCCAGAACCTTGGTTTTCAAAGGTAGCTGAAAAATGCATTGGTGTTGATGTTCTCGCTGGATGTGGAGTTGTCTGCATTTCAAAGGAGCAGCTAGATCATTACTTTGTGCGGAATACTCAATAAGCTGCATTTCAGCGCATTGTGTTTTTCTTCCCTATAGCTAACATGTACTTCGTGTTGTAAATGATGCCAGAACCATGGTTTTCAAAGGTAGTTACAAACTGCGTTGGCGCTGATGTTCTCGCTGGATGTGGAGTTGTCTGCATTTCAAAGGAGCAGCTAGATCATTACTTTGTGCGGAATACTCAATAAGATGCTTTTCAGCACATTGTGTTGTATAGATAGTGTGTGAGAAAAGTGGGATTTCGTTTTAAGTGGGTTTTCCATTGTGAAGCAGTTTCACATTCTGAGTTTCTTCCCTATAGCTAACATGTACTTCGTGTTGTAAATGGTGCCAGAACCTTGGTTTTCAAAGGTAGCTGCAAACTGCGTTGGCGCTGCTGTTCTCGCTGAACGTGGAGTTGTCTGCATTTCAAAGGAGCAGCCAGATCATTACTTTGTGCAGAATACTCCATAAGCTGCATTTCAGCACATTGTGTTTTTCTTCGCGAAAGCTAACATGTACTTCGTGTTGTAAATGGTGCCAGAACCTTGGTTTTCAAAGGTAGCTGAAAACTGCATTGGCGTTGATGTTCTCGCTGAACGTGGAGTTGACTGCATTTCAAAGGAGCAGCTAGATCATTACTTTGTGCGGAATACTCAAGAAGCTGCATTTCCGCACATTGTGTTTTATAGATACTGTGTGAGAAAAGTTGGGATTTCGTTTGAAGCGGGTTTTCCATTGTGAAGCAGTTTCACATTCTGAGTTCTTCCCTATAGCTAACATGTACTTCGTGCTGTAAATGGTGCCAGAACCTTGGTTTTCAAAGGTAGCTGAAAACTGCTTGGCGTTAAGGTTCTCGCTGAACGTGGAGTTGTCTGCATTTCAAAGGAGCAGCTAGATCATTACTTTGTGCGGAATACTCAAGAAGCTGCATTTCGCACATTGTTTTCTAGACACTGTGTGAGAAAGTGGATTTCGTTCGAAGCGGGTTTTCCATTGTGAAGCAGTTTCACATTCTGTTTCTTTCCTATAGATAACATATACTTCGTGTTGTAAATGGTGCCAGAACCTTGGTTTTCAAAGGTAGCTGAAAAATGCATTGGTGTTGATGTTCTCGCTGGATGTGGAGTTGTCTGCATTTCAAAGGAGCAGCTAGATCATTACTTTGTGCGGAATACTCAATAAGCTGCATTTCAGCGCATTGTGTTTTTCTTCCCTAACGCTAACATGTACTTCGTGTTGTAAATGGTGCCAGAACCTTGGTTTTCAAAGGTAGCTGAAAACTGCTTGGCGTGCATGTTCTTGCTGAACGTGGAGTTGTCTGCATTTCAAAGGAGCAGCTAGATCATTACTTTGTGCGGAATACTCAAGAAGCTGCATTTCAGCACATTGTGTTTTTTTCCATAGCTAACATGTACTCGTGTTGTAATGGTGCCAGAACTTGGTTTCAAGTAGCTGAAAATGCATTGGTTGATGTTCTCGCTGAGTGGAGTTGTCTGCATTTCAAGGAGAGCTAGTCTTACTTTGTGCGAATCTCATAAGCTGCAATTAATCGCATTGTGTTTTTCTTCGCTATAGCTAACATGTACCTCGTGTTGTAAATGGTGCCAGAACCTTGGTTTTCGAAAGCTAGCTGAAAACTGTATTGTGTTGATGTTCTCGCTGGATGTGGAGTTGACTGCATTTCAAAGGAGCAGCTAGATCATTACTTTGTGCGGAATACTCAAGAAGCTGCATTTCAGCACATTGTGTTTTATAGACACTGTGTGAGAAAAGTGGGATTTCGTTCGAAGCGGGTTTTCCATTGTGAAGCAGTTTCACATTCTGTTTCTTCCCTATAGCTAACATGTACTTCGTGTTGTAAATGGTGCCAGAACCTTGGTTTTCAAAGGTAGCTGCAAACTGCGTTGGCGCTGCTGTTCTCGCTGAACGTGGAGTTGTCTGCATTTCAAAGGAGCAGCCAGATCATTACTTTGTGCAGAATACTCCATAAGCTGCATTTCAGCACATTGTGTTTTTCTTCGCGAAAGCTAACATGTACTTCGTGTTGTAAATGGTGCCAGAACCTTGGTTTTCGAAAGTAGCTGAAAACTGCATTGGTGTTGATGTTCTCGCTGGATGTGGAGTGGGCTGCATTTCAAAGGAGTAGCTAGATCATTACTTTGAGCGGAATACTCAAGAAGCTGCATTTCAGCGCATTGTGTTTTTCTTCGCTATAGCTAACATGTACTTCGTGTTGTAAATGGTGCCAGAACCTTGGTTTCAAAGCTAGCTGAAAACTGCTTTGGCGTTGATGTTCTCCCTGAACGTGGAGTTGTCTGCATTTCAAAGGAGCAGCTAGATCATTACTTTGAGCGGAATACTCAAGAAGCTGCATTTCAGCACATTGTGTTTTATAGACACTGTGTGAGAAAAGTGGGATTTCGTTCGAAGCGGGTTTTCCATTGTGAAGCAGTTTCACATTCTGAGTTTCTTCCCTATAGCTAACATATACTTCATGCTGTAAATGGTGCCAGAGCCTTGGTTTTCAAAGGTAGCTGCAAAATGCGTTGGCTCTGCTGTTCTCACTGAACGTGGAGTTGTCTGCATTTCAAAGGAGCAGCTAGATCATTACGTTGTCTGTAATACTCATTAAGCTGCCTTTCAGCGCATTGTGTTTTTCTTCCCTATAGCTAACATGTACTTCGTGTTGTAAATGGTGCCAGAACCTTGGTTTTCAAAGGTAGCTGAAAAATGCATTGGTGTTGATGTTCTCGCTGGATGTGGAGTTGTCTGCATTTCAAAGGAGCAGCTAGATCATTACTTTGTGCGGAATACTCAATAAGCTGCATTTCAGCGCATTGTGTTTTTCTTCCCTAACGCTAACATGTACTTCGTGTTGTAAATGATGCCAGAACCATGGTTTTCAAAGGTAGTTACAAACTGCGTTGGCGCTGATGTTCTCGCTGGATGTGGAGTTGTCTGCATTTCAAAGGAGCAGCTAGATCATTACTTTGAGCGGAATACTCAATAAGATGCTTTTCAGCACATTGTGTTGTATAGATAGTGTGTGAGAAAAGTGGGATTTCGTTTTAAGTGGGTTTTCCATTGTGAAGCAGTTTCACATTCTGAGTTTCTTCCCTATAGCTAACATGTACTTCGTGTTGTAAATGGTGCCAGAACCTTGGTTTTCAAAGGTAGCTGAAAACTGCGTTGGCGCTGATGTTCTCGCTGAACGTGGAGTTGTCTGCATTTCAAAGGAGCAGCCAGATCATTACTTTGTGCGGAATACTCCATAAGCTGCATTTCAGCACATTGTGTTTTTCTTCGCTATAGCTAACATGTACTTCGTGTTGTAAATGGTGCCAGAACCTTGGTTTTCGAAAGTAGCTGAAAACTGCTTTGGCGTTGATGTTCTCCCTGAACGTGGAGTTGTCTGCATTTCAAAGGAGCAGCTAGATCATTACTTTGAGCGGAATACTCAAGAAGCTGCATTTCAGCACATTGTGTTTTATAGACACTGTGTGAGAAAAGTGGGATTTCGTTCGAAGCGGGTTTTCCATTGTGAAGCAGTTTCACATTCTGAGTTTCTTCCCTATAGCTAACATATACTTCATGCTGTAAATGGTGCCAGAGCCTTGGTTTTCAAAGGTAGCTGCAAATTGCGTTGGCTCTGCTGTTCTCACTGAACGTGGAGTTGTCTGCATTTCAAAGGAGCAGCTAGATCATTACGTTGTCTGTAATACTCAATAAGCTGCCTTTCAGCGCATTGTGTTTTTCTTCCCTAACGCTAACATGTACTTCGTGTTGTAAATGGTGCCAGAACCTTGCTTTTCAAAGGTAGCTGAAAACTGCATTGGCGTTGATGTTCTCGCTGAACGTGGAGTTGACTGCATTTCAAAGGAGCAGCTAGATCATTACTTTGTGCGGAATACTCAAGAAGCTGCATTTCCGCACATTGTGTTTTATAGATAGTGTGTGAGAAAAGTTGGGATTTCGTTTTAAGAGGGTTTTCCTTTGTGAAGCAGTTTCACATTCTGAGTTCTTCCATATAGGTAACATGTACTTCGTGTTGTAAATGGTTCCAGAACCTTGGTTTTCGAAAGCAGCTGAAAACTGCATTGGTGTTGATGTTCTCGCTGGATGTGGAGTGGGCTGCAATACAAAGGAGCAGCTAGATCATTACTTTGTGCGGAATACTCAAGAAGCTGCATTTCAGCACATTGTGTTTTCTAGACACTGTGTGAGAAAAGTGGGATTTCGTTCGAAGCGGGTTTTCCATTGTGAAGCAGTTTCACATTCTGTTTCTTTCCTATAGATAACATATACTTCGTGTTGTAAATGGTTCCAGAACCTTGGTTTTCAAAGGTAGCTGCAAACTGCGTTGGCGCTGCTGTTCTCACTGAACGTGGAGTTGTCTGCATTTCAAAGGAGCAGCTAGATCATTACGTTGTCTGGATACTCAATAAGCTGCCTTTCATCGCATTGTGTTTTTCTTCGCTATAGCTAACATGTACTTCGTGTTGTAAATGGTGCCAGAACCTTGGTTTTCAAAGGTAGCTGAAAAATGCATTGGCGCTGATGTTCTCGCTGAACGTGGATTTGTCTGCATTTCAAAGGAGCAGCTAGATCATTACTTTGAACGGAATACTCAAGAAGCTGCATTTCAGCACATTGTGGTTTTCTTCGCTAACGCTAACATGTACTTCGTGTTGTAAACGGTGCCAGAACCTTGGTTTTCGAAAGTAGCTGAAAACTGCATTGGTGTTGATGTTCTCGCTCGATGTGGAGTGGGTTGCATTTCAAAGGAGCAGCTAGATCATTATTTTGTGCGGAACACTCTATAAGCTGCATTTCAGCGCATTGTGTTTTTCTTCCCTAACGCTAACATGTACTTCGTGTTGTAAATGGTGCCAGAACCTTGGTTTTCAAAGGTAGCTGAAAACTGCTTTGGCGGTGCAGTTCTTGCTGAACGTGGAGTTGTCTGCATTTCAAAGGAGCAGCTAGATCATTACTTTGAGCGGAATACTCAAGAAGCTGCATTTCAGCGCATTGTGTTTTTGTTCCCTATAGCTAACATGTACTTCGTGTTGTAAATGGTGCCAGAACCTTGGTTTTCAAAGGTAGCTGAAAAATGCATTGGTGTTGATGTTCTCGCTGGATGTGGAGTTGTCTGCATTTCAAAGGAGCAGCTAGATCATTACTTTGTGCGGAATACTCAATAAGCTGCATTTCAGCGCATTGTGTTTTACTTCCCTATAGCTAACATGTACTTCGTGTTGTAAATGATGCCAGAACCATGGTTTTCAAAGGTAGTTACAAACTGCGTTGGCGCTGATGTTCTCGCTGGATGTGGAGTTGTCTGCATTTCAAAGGAGCAGCTAGATCATTACTTTGTGCGGAATACTCAATAAGATGCTTTTCAGCACATTGTGTTGTATAGATAGTGTGTGAGAAAAGTGGGATTTCGTTTTAAGTGGGTTTTCCATTGTGAAGCAGTTTCACATTCTGAGTTTCTTCCCTATAGCTAACATGTACTTCGTGTTGTAAATGGTGCCAGAACCTTGGTTTTCAAAGGTAGCTGCAAACTGCGTTGGCGCTGCTGTTCTCGCTGAACGTGGAGTTGTCTGCATTTCAAAGGAGCAGCCAGATCATTACTTTGTGCAGAATACTCCATAAGCTGCATTTCAGCACATTGTGTTTTTCTTCGCGAAAGCTAACATGTACTTCGTGTTGTAAATGGTGCCAGAACCTTGGTTTTCGAAAGTAGCTGAAAACTGCATTGGTGTTGATGTTCTCGCTCGATGTGGAGTGGGCTGCATTTCAAAGGAGTAGCTAGATCATTATTTTGTGCGGAACACTCAATAAGCTGCATTTCAGCGCATTGTGTTTTTCTTCGCTATAGCTAACATGTACTTCGTGTTGTAAATGGTGCCAGAACCTTGGTTTTCAAAGGTAGCTGAAAACTGCTTTGGCGTTGATGTTCTCGCTGAACGTGCAGTTGTCTGCATTTCAAAGGAGCAGCTAGATCATTACTTTGAGCGGAATACTCAAGAAGCTGCATTTCAGCGCATTGTGTTTTTCTTCGCTATAGCTAACATGTACTTCGTGTTGTAAATGGTGCCAGAACCTTGGTTTTCAAAGGTAGCTGAAAACTGCATTGGTGTTGATGTTCTCGCTGGATGTGGAGTTGTCTGCATTTCAAAGGAGCAGCTAGATCATTACTTTGTGCGGAATACTCAATAAGCTGCATTTCAGCGCATTGTGTTTTTCTTCCCTATAGCAAACATGTACTTCGTGTTGTAAATGGTGCCAGAACTTTGGTTTTCAAAGGTAGCTGAAAACTGCATTGGCGTTGATGTTCTCGCTGGATGTGGAGTTGTCTGCATTTCAAAGGAGCAGCTAGATCATTACTTTGTGCGGAATACTCAAGAAGCTGCATTTCAGCACATTGTGTTTTATAGACACTGTGTGAGAAAAGTGGGATTTCGTTCGAAGCGGGTTTTCCATTGTGAAGCAGTTTCACATTCTGAGTTTCTTCCCTATAGCTAACATATACTTCGTGTTGTAAATGATGCCAGAACCTTGGTTTTCAAAGGTAGCTGCAAACTGCGTTGGCGCTGCTGTTCTCGCTGGACGTGGAGTTGTCTGCATTTCAAAGGAGCAGCTAGATCATTACGTTGTCTGGAATACTCAATAAGCTGCCTTTCAGCGCATTGTGTTTTTCTTCGCTATAGCTAACATGTACTTCGTGTTGTAAATGGTGCCAGAACCTTGGTTTTCAAAGGTAGCTGAAAACTGCGTTGGCGCTGATGTTCTCGCTGAACGTGGAGTTGTCTGCATTTCAAAGGAGCAGCTAGATCATTACTTTGAACGGAATACTCAAGAAGCTGCATTTCAGCACATTGTGGTTTTCTTCGCTAACGCTAACATGTACTTCGTGTTGTAAACGGTGCCAGAACCTTGGTTTTCGAAAGTAGCTGAAAACTGCATTGGTGTTGATGTTCTCGCTGGATGTGGAGTGGGTTGCATTTCAAAGGAGTAGCTAGATCATTATTTTGTGCGGAACACTCTATAAGCTGCATTTCAGCGCATTGTGTTTTTCTTCCCTAACGCTAACATGTACTTCGTGTTGTAAATGGTGCCAGAACCTTGGTTTTCAAAGGTAGCTGAAAACTGCTTTGGCGGTGCAGTTCTTGCTGAACGTGGAGTTGTCTGCATTTCAAAGGAGCAGCTAGATCATTACTTTGAGCGGAATACTCAAGAAGCTGCATTTCAGCGCATTGTGTTTTTCTTCCCTATAGCTAACATGTACTTCGTGTTGTAAATGGTGCCAGAACCTTGGTTTTCAAAGGTAGCTGAAAAATCCATTGGTGTTGATGTTCTCGCTGGATGTGGAGTTGTCTGCATTTCAAAGGAGCAGCTAGATCATTACTTTGTGCGGAATACTCAATAAGCTGCATTTCAGCGCATTGTGTTTTTCTTCCCTAACGCTAACATGTACTTCGTGTTGTAAATGATGCCAGAACCATGGTTTTCAAAGGTAGTTACAAACTGCGTTGGCGCTGATGTTCTCGCTGGATGTGGAGTTGTCTGCATTTCAAAGGAGCAGCTAGATCATTACTTTGTGCGGAATACTCAATAAGATGCTTTTCAGCACATTGTGTTGTATAGATAGTGTGTGAGAAAAGTTGGGATTTCGTTTTAAGAGGGTTTTCCATTGTGAAGCAGTTTCACATTCTGAGTTTCTTCCCTATAGCTAACATGTACTTCGTGTTGTAAATGGTGCCAGAACCTTGGTTTTCAAAGGTAGCTGCAAACTGCGTTGGCGCTGATGTTCTCGCTGAACGTGGAGTTGTCTGCATTTCAAAGGAGCAGCCAGATCATTACTTTGTGCAGAATACTCCATAAGCTGCATTTCAGCACATTGTGTTTTTCTTCGCGAAAGCTAACATGTACTTCGTGTTGTAAATGGTGCCAGAACCTTGGTTTTCGAAAGTAGCTGAAAACTGCATTGGTGTTGATGTTCTCGCTGGATGTGGAGTGGGCTGCATTTCAAAGGAGTAGCTAGATCATTATTTTGTGCGGAACCCTCAATAAGCTGCATTTCAGCGCATTGTGTTTTTCTTCGCTATAGCTAACATGTACTTCGTGTTGTAAATGGTGCCAGAACCTTGGTTTTCAAAGGTAGCTGAAAACTGCTTTGGCGTTGATGTTCTCCCTGAACGTGGAGTTGTCTGCATTTCAAAGGAGCAGCTAGATCATTACTTTGAGCGGAATACTCAAGAAGCTGCATTTCAGCACATTGTGTTTTATAGACACTGTGTGAGAAAAGTGGGATTTCGTTCGAAGCGGGTTTTCCATTGTGAAGCAGTTTCACATTCTGAGTTTCTTCCCTATAGCTAACATATACTTCATGCTGTAAATGGTGCCAGAGCCTTGGTTTTCAAAGGTAGCTGCAAATTGCGTTGGCTCTGCTGTTCTCACTGAACGTGGAGTTGTCTGCATTTCAAAGGAGCAGCTAGATCATTACGTTGTCTGTAATACTCAATAAGCTGCCTTTCAGCGCATTGTGTTTTTCTTCCCTAACGCTAACATGTACTTCGTGTTGTAAATGGTGCCAGAACCTTGCTTTTCAAAGGTAGCTGAAAACTGCATTGGCGTTGATGTTCTCGCTGAACGTGGAGTTGACTGCATTTCAAAGGAGCAGCTAGATCATTACTTTGTGCGGAATACTCAAGAAGCTGCATTTCCGCACATTGTGTTTTATAGATAGTGTGTGAGAAAAGTTGGGATTTCGTTTTAAGAGGGTTTTCCTTTGTGAAGCAGTTTCACATTCTGAGTTCTTCCATATAGGTAACATGTACTTCGTGTTGTAAATGGTTCCAGAACCTTGGTTTTCGAAAGCAGCTGAAAACTGCATTGGTGTTGATGTTCTCGCTGGATGTGGAGTGGGCTGCAATACAAAGGAGCAGCTAGATCATTACTTTGTGCGGAATACTCAAGAAGCTGCATTTCTGCACATTGTGTTTTATAGACACTGTGTGAGAAAAGTGGGATTTCGTTCGAAGCGGGTTTTCCATTGTGAAGCAGTTTCACATTCTGTTTCTTTCCTATAGATAACATATACTTCGTGTTGTAAATGGTGCCAGAACCTTGGTTTTCAAAGGTAGCTGCAAACTGCGTTGGCGCTGCTGTTCTCACTGAACGTGGAGTTGTCTGCATTTCAAAGGAGCAGCTAGATCATTACGTTGTCTGGATACTCAATAAGCTGCCTTTCATCGCATTGTGTTTTTCTTCGCTATAGCTAACATGTACTTCGTGTTGTAAATGGTGCCAGAACCTTGGTTTTCAAAGGTAGCTGAAAACTGCATTGGCGCTGATGTTCTCGCTGAACGTGGATTTGTCTGCATTTCAAAGGAGCAGCTAGATCATTACTTTGAACGGAATACTCAAGAAGCTGCATTTCAGCACATTGTGGTTTTCTTCGCTAACGCTAACATGTACTTCGTGTTGTAAACGGTGCCAGAACCTTGGTTTTCGAAAGTAGCTGAAAACTGCATTGGTGTTGATGTTCTCGCTCGATGTGGAGTGGGTTGCATTTCAAAGGAGCAGCTAGATCATTATTTTGTGCGGAACACTCTATAAGCTGCATTTCAGCGCATTGTGTTTTTCTTCCCTAACGCTAACATGTACTTCGTGTTGTAAATGGTGCCAGAACCTTGGTTTTCAAAGGTAGCTGAAAACTGCTTTGGCGGTGCAGTTCTTGCTGAACGTGGAGTTGTCTGCATTTCAAAGGAGCAGCTAGATCATTACTTTGAGCGGAATACTCAAGAAGCTGCATTTCAGCGCATTGTGTTTTTCTTCCCTATAGCTAACATGTACTTCGTGTTGTAAATGGTGCCAGAACCTTGGTTTTCAAAGGTAGCTGAAAAATGCATTGGTGTTGATGTTCTCGCTGGATGTGGAGTTGTCTGCATTTCAAAGGAGCAGCTAGATCATTACTTTGTGCGGAATACTCAATAAGCTGCATTTCAGCGCATTGTGTTTTTCTTCCCTATAGCTAACATGTACTTCGTGTTGTAAATGATGCCAGAACCATGGTTTTCAAAGGTAGTTACAAACTGCGTTGGCGCTGATGTTCTCGCTGGATGTGGAGTTGTCTGCATTTCAAAGGAGCAGCTAGATCATTACTTTGTGCGGAATACTCAATAAGATGCTTTTCAGCACATTGTGTTGTATAGATAGTGTGTGAGAAAAGTGGGATTTCGTTTTAAGTGGGTTTTCCATTGTGAAGCAGTTTCACATTCTGAGTTTCTTCCCTATAGCTAACATGTACTTCGTGTTGTAAATGGTGCCAGAACCTTGGTTTTCAAAGGTAGCTGCAAACTGCGTTGGCGCTGCTGTTCTCGCTGAACGTGGAGTTGTCTGCATTTCAAAGGAGCAGCCAGATCATTACTTTGTGCAGAATACTCCATAAGCTGCATTTCAGCACATTGTGTTTTTCTTCGCGAAAGCTAACATGTACTTCGTGTTGTAAATGGTGCCAGAACCTTGGTTTTCGAAAGTAGCTGAAAACTGCATTGGTGTTGATGTTCTCGCTGGATGTGGAGTGGGCTGCATTTCAAAGGAGTAGCTAGATCATTATTTTGTGCGGAACACTCAATAAGCTGCATTTCAGCGCATTGTGTTTTTCTTCGCTATAGCTAACATGTACTTCGTGTTGTAAACGGTGCCAGAACCTTGGTTTTCAAAGGTAGCTGAAAACTGCTTTGGCGTTGATGTTCTCCCTGAACGTGGAGTTGTCTGCATTTCAAAGGAGCAGCTAGATCATTACTTTGAGCGGAATACTCAAGAAGCTGCATTTCAGCGCATTGTGTTTTTCTTCGCTATAGCTAACATGTACTTCGTGTTGTAAATGGTGCCAGAACCTTGGTTTTCAAAGGTAGCTGAAAACTGCATTGGCGTTGATGTTCTCGCTGTATGTGGAGTTGTCTGCATTTCAAAGGAGCAGCTAGATCATTACTTTGTGCGGAATACTCAATAAGCTGCATTTAAGCACATTGTGTTTTTCTTCGCTATAGCTAACATGTACTTCGTGTTGTAAATGGTGCCAGAACCTTGGTTTTCAAAGGTAGCTGAAAACTGCATTGGTGTTGATGTTCTCGCTGGATGTGGAGTTGTCTGCATTTCAAAGGAGCAGCTAGATCATTACTTTGTGCGGAATACTCAAGAAGATGCATTTCAGCACATTGTGTTTTCTAGACACTGTGTGAGAAAAGTGGGATTTCGTTTGAAGCGGGTTTTCCATTGTGAAGCAGTTTCACATTCTGTTTCTTTCCTATAGCTAACATATACTTCGTGTTGTAAATGGTGCCAGAGCCTTGGTTTTCAAAGGTAGCTGCAAACTGCGTTGGCGCTGCTGTTCTCACTGAACGTGGAGTTGTCTGCATTTCAAAGGAGCAGCTAGATCATTACGTTGTCTGGATACTCAATAAGCTGCCTTTCAGCGCATTGTGTTTTTCTTCGCTATAGCTAACATGTACTTCGTGTTGTAAATGGTGCCAGAACCTTGGTTTTCAAAGGTAGCTGAAAACTGCTTTGGCGCTGATGTTCTCGCTGAACGTGGAGTTGTCTGCATTTCAAAGGAGCAGCTAGATCATTACTTTGAACGGAATACTCAAGAAGCTGCATTTCAGCACATTGTGGTTTTCTTCGCTAACGCTAACATGTACTTCGTGTTGTAAACGGTGCCAGAACCTTGGTTTTCGAAAGTAGCTGAAAACTGCATTGGTGTTGATGTTCTCGCTGGATGTGGAGTGGGTTGCATTTCAAAGGAGTAGCTAGATCATTATTTTGTGCGGAACACTCTATAAGCTGCATTTCAGCGCATTGTGTTTTTCTTCCCTAACGCTAACATGTACTTCGTGTTGTAAATGGTGCCAGAACCTTGGTTTTCAAAGGTAGCTGAAAACTGCTTTGGCGGTGCAGTTCTTGCTGAACGTGGAGTTGTCTGCATTTCAAAGGAGCAGCTAGATCATTACTTTGAGCGGAATACTCAAGAAGCTGCATTTCAGCGCATTGTGTTTTTCTTCCCTATAGCTAACATGTACTTCGTGTTGTAAATGGTGCCAGAACCTTGGTTTTCAAAGGTAGCTGAAAAATCCATTGGTGTTGATGTTCTCGCTGGATGTGGAGTTGTCTGCATTTCAAAGGAGCAGCTAGATCATTACTTTGTGCGGAATACTCAATAAGCTGCATTTCAGCGCATTGTGTTTTTCTTCCCTAACGCTAACATGTACTTCGTGTTGTAAATGATGCCAGAACCATGGTTTTCAAAGGTAGTTACAAACTGCGTTGGCGCTGATGTTCTCGCTGGATGTGGAGTTGTCTGCATTTCAAAGGAGCAGCTAGATCATTACTTTGTGCGGAATACTCAATAAGATGCTTTTCAGCACATTGTGTTGTATAGATAGTGTGTGAGAAAAGTTGGGATTTCGTTTTAAGAGGGTTTTCCATTGTGAAGCAGTTTCACATTCTGAGTTTCTTCCCTATAGCTAACATGTACTTCGTGTTGTAAATGGTGCCAGAACCTTGGTTTTCAAAGGTAGCTGCAAACTGCGTTGGCGCTGATGTTCTCGCTGAACGTGGAGTTGTCTGCATTTCAAAGGAGCAGCCAGATCATTACTTTGTGCAGAATACTCCATAAGCTGCATTTCAGCACATTGTGTTTTTCTTCGCGAAAGCTAACATGTACTTCGTGTTGTAAATGGTGCCAGAACCTTGGTTTTCGAAAGTAGCTGAAAACTGCATTGGTGTTGATGTTCTCGCTGGATGTGGAGTGGGCTGCATTTCAAAGGAGTAGCTAGATCATTATTTTGTGCGGAACCCTCAATAAGCTGCATTTCAGCGCATTGTGTTTTTCTTCGCTATAGCTAACATGTACTTCGTGTTGTAAATGGTGCCAGAACCTTGGTTTTCAAAGGTAGCTGAAAACTGCTTTGGCGTTGATGTTCTCGCTGAACGTGGAGTTGTCTGCATTTCAAAGGAGCAGCTAGATCATTACTTTGAGCGGAATACTCAAGAAGCTGCATTTCAGCACATTGTGTTTTATAGACACTGTGTGAGAAAAGTGGGATTTCGTTCGAAGCGGGTTTTCCATTGTGAAGCAGTTTCACATTCTGAGTTTCTTCCCTATAGCTAACATATACTTCATGCTGTAAATGGTGCCAGAGCCTTGGTTTTCAAAGGTAGCTGCAAATTGCGTTGGCTCTGCTGTTCTCACTGAACGTGGAGTTGTCTGCATTTCAAAGGAGCAGCTAGATCATTACGTTGTCTGTAATACTCAATAAGCTGCCTTTCAGCGCATTGTGTTTTTCTTCCCTAACGCTAACATGTACTTCGTGTTGTAAATGGTGCCAGAACCTTGGTTTTCAAAGGTAGCTGAAAACTGCATTGGCGTTGATGTTCTCGCTGAACGTGGAGTTGACTGCATTTCAAAGGAGCAGCTAGATCATTACTTTGTGCGGAATACTCAAGAAGCTGCATTTCCGCACATTGTGTTTTATAGATAGTGTGTGAGAAAAGTTGGGATTTCGTTTTAAGAGGGTTTTCCTTTGTGAAGCAGTTTCACATTCTGAGTTCTTCCATATAGGTAACATGTACTTCGTGTTGTAAATGGTTCCAGAACCTTGGTTTTCGAAAGCAGCTGAAAACTGCATTGGTGTTGATGTTCTCGCTGGATGTGGAGTTGTCTGCATTTCAAAGGAGCAGCTAGATCATTACTTTGTGCGGAATACTCAAGAAGCTGCATTTCAGCACATTGTGTTTTATAGACACTGTGTGAGAAAAGTGGGATTTCGTTCGAAGCGGGTTTTCCATTGTGAAGCAGTTTCACATTCTGTTTCTTTCCTATAGATAACATATACTTCGTGTTGTAAATGGTGCCAGAACCTTGGTTTTCAAAGGTAGCTGCAAACTGCGTTGGCGCTGCTGTTCTCACTGAACGTGGAGTTGTCTGCATTTCAAAGGAGCAGCTAGATCATTACGTTGTCTGGATACTCAATAAGCTGCCTTTCATCGCATTGTGTTTTTCTTCGCTATAGCTAACATGTACTTCGTGTTGTAAATGGTGCCAGAACCTTGGTTTTCAAAGGTAGCTGAAAACTGCATTGGCGCTGATGTTCTCGCTGAACGTGGATTTGTCTGCATTTCAAAGGAGCAGCTAGATCATTACTTTGAACGGAATACTCAAGAAGCTGCATTTCAGCACATTGTGGTTTTCTTCGCTAACGCTAACATGTACTTCGTGTTGTAAACGGTGCCAGAACCTTGGTTTTCGAAAGTAGCTGAAAACTGCATTGGTGTTGATGTTCTCGCTCGATGTGGAGTGGGTTGCATTTCAAAGGAGCAGCTAGATCATTATTTTGTGCGGAACACTCTATAAGCTGCATTTCAGCGCATTGTGTTTTTCTTCCCTAACGCTAACATGTACTTCGTGTTGTAAATGGTGCCAGAACCTTGGTTTTCAAAGGTAGCTGAAAACTGCGTTGGCGCTGCTGTTCTCGCTGAACGTGGAGTTGTCTGCATTTCAAAGGAGCAGCTAGATCATTACTTTGAGCGGAATACTCAAGAAGCTGCATTTCAGCGCATTGTGTTTTTCTTCCCTATAGCTAACATGTACTTCGTGTTGTAAATGGTGCCAGAACCTTGGTTTTCAAAGGTAGCTGAAAAATGCATTGGTGTTGATGTTCTCGCTGGATGTGGAGTTGTCTGCATTTCAAAGGAGCAGCTAGATCATTACTTTGTGCGGAATACTCAATAAGCTGCATTTCAGCGCATTGTGTTTTTCTTCCCTAAGCTAACATGTACTTCGTGTTGTAAATGATGCCAGAACCATGGTTTTCAAAGGTAGTTACAAACTGCGTTGGCGCTGATGTTCTCGCTGGATGTGGAGTTGTCTGCATTTCAAAGGAGCAGCTAGATCATTACTTTGTGCGGAATACTCAAGAAGCTGCTTTTCAGCACATTGTGTTGTATAGATAGTGTGTGAGAAAAGTGGGATTTCGTTTTAAGTGGGTTTTCCATTGTGAAGCAGTTTCACATTCTGAGTTTCTTCCCTATAGCTAACATGTACTTCGTGTTGTAAATGGTGCCAGAACCTTGGTTTTCAAAGGTAGCTGCAAACTGCGTTGGCGCTGCTGTTCTCGCTGAACGTGGAGTTGTCTGCATTTCAAAGGAGCAGCCAGATCATTACTTTGTGCAGAATACTCCATAAGCTGCATTTCAGCACATTGTGTTTTTCTTCGCGAAAGCTAACATGTACTTCGTGTTGTAAATGGTGCCAGAACCTTGGTTTTCGAAAGTAGCTGAAAACTGCATTGGTGTTGATGTTCTCGCTGGATGTGGAGTGGGCTGCATTTCAAAGGAGTAGCTAGATCATTACTTTGAGCGGAATACTCAAGAAGCTGCATTTCAGCGCATTGTGTTTTTCTTCGCTATAGCTAACATGTACTTCGTGTTGTAAATGGTGCCAGAACCTTGGTTTTCAAAGGTAGCTGAAAACTGCTTTGGCGTTGATGTTCTCCCTGAACGTGGAGTTGTCTGCATTTCAAAGGAGCAGCTAGATCATTACTTTGAGCGGAATACTCAAGAAGCTGCATTTCAGCAGCATTGTGGTTTTTCTTCCGCTAACGCTAACATGTACTTCGTGTTGTAAATGGTGCCAGAACCTTGGTTTTCAAAGGTAGCTGCAAACTGCGTTGGCGTCTGCTGTTCTCGCTGAACGTGGAGTTGTCTGCATTTCAAAGGAGCAGCTAGATCATTACTTTGTCTGAATACTCAATAAGCTGCATTTCAGCGCATTGTGTTTTTCTTCCCTATAGCTAACATGTACTTCGTGTTGTAAATGGTGCCAGAACCTTGGTTTTCAAAGGTAGCTGAAAAATGCATTGGTGTTGATGTTCTCGCTGGATGTGGAGTTGTCTGCATTTCAAAGGAGCAGCTAGATCATTACTTTGTGCGGAATACTCAATAAGCTGCATTTCAGCGCATTGTGTTTTTCTTCCCTAACGCTAACATGTACTTCGTGTTGTAAATGATGCCAGAACCATGGTTTTCAAAGGTAGTTACAAACTGCGTTGGCGCTGATGTTCTCGCTGGATGTGGAGTTGTCTGCATTTCAAAGGAGCAGCTAGATCATTACTTTGTGCGGAATACTCAATAAGATGCTTTTCAGCACATTGTGTTGTATAGATAGTGTGTGAGAAAAGTGGGATTTCGTTTTAAGTGGGTTTTCCATTGTGAAGCAGTTTCACATTCTGAGTTTCTTCCCTATAGCTAACATGTACTTCGTGTTGTAAATGGTGCCAGAACCTTGGTTTTCAAAGGTAGCTGCAAACTGCGTTGGCGCTGCTGTTCTCGCTGAACGTGGAGTTGTCTGCATTTCAAAGGAGCAGCCAGATCATTACTTTGAACGGAATACTCCATAAGCTGCATTTCAGCACATTGTGGTTTTCTTCGCTAACGCTAACATGTACTTCGTGTTGTAAATGGTGCCAGAACCTTGGTTTTCGAAAGTAGCTGAAAACTGCTTTGGCGTTGATGTTCTCGCTGAACGTGGAGTTGTCTGCATTTCAAAGGAGCAGCTAGATCATTACTTTGAGCGGAATACTCAAGAAGCTGCATTTCAGCACATTGTGTTTTATAGACACTGTGTGAGAAAAGTGGGATTTCGTTCGAAGCGGGTTTTCCATTGTGAAGCAGTTTCACATTCTGAGTTTCTTCCCTATAGCTAACATATACTTCATGCTGTAAATGGTGCCAGAGCCTTGGTTTTCAAAGGTAGCTGCAAATTGCGTTGGCTCTGCTGTTCTCACTGAACGTGGAGTTGTCTGCATTTCAAAGGAGCAGCTAGATCATTACGTTGTCTGTAATACTCAATAAGCTGCCTTTCAGCGCATTGTGTTTTTCTTCCCTAACGCTAACATGTACTTCGTGTTGTAAATGGTGCCAGAACCTTGCTTTTCAAAGGTAGCTGAAAACTGCATTGGCGTTGATGTTCTCGCTGAACGTGGAGTTGACTGCATTTCAAAGGAGCAGCTAGATCATTACTTTGTGCGGAATACTCAAGAAGCTGCATTTCCGCACATTGTGTTTTATAGATAGTGTGTGAGAAAAGTTGGGATTTCGTTTTAAGAGGGTTTTCCTTTGTGAAGCAGTTTCACATTCTGAGTTCTTCCATATAGGTAACATGTACTTCGTGTTGTAAATGGTTCCAGAACCTTGGTTTTCGAAAGCAGCTGAAAACTGCATTGGTGTTGATGTTCTCGCTGGATGTGGAGTGGGCTGCAATACAAAGGAGCAGCTAGATCATTACTTTGTGCGGAATACTCAAGAAGCTGCATTTCTGCACATTGTGTTTTATAGACACTGTGTGAGAAAAGTGGGATTTCGTTCGAAGCGGGTTTTCCATTGTGAAGCAGTTTCACATTCTGTTTCTTTCCTATAGATAACATATACTTCGTGTTGTAAATGGTGCCAGAACCTTGGTTTTCAAAGGTAGCTGCAAACTGCGTTGGCGCTGCTGTTCTCACTGAACGTGGAGTTGTCTGCATTTCAAAGGAGCAGCTAGATCATTACGTTGTCTGGATACTCAATAAGCTGCCTTTCATCGCATTGTGTTTTTCTTCGCTATAGCTAACATGTACTTCGTGTTGTAAATGGTGCCAGAACCTTGGTTTTCAAAGGTAGCTGAAAACTGCTTTGGCGCTGATGTTCTCGCTGAACGTGGATTTGTCTGCATTTCAAAGGAGCAGCTAGATCATTACTTTGAACGGAATACTCAAGAAGCTGCATTTCAGCACATTGTGGTTTTCTTCGCTAACGCTAACATGTACTTCGTGTTGTAAACGGTGCCAGAACCTTGGTTTTCGAAAGTAGCTGAAAACTGCATTGGTGTTGATGTTCTCGCTCGATGTGGAGTGGGTTGCATTTCAAAGGAGCAGCTAGATCATTATTTTGTGCGGAACACTCTATAAGCTGCATTTCAGCGCATTGTGTTTTTCTTCCCTAACGCTAACATGTACTTCGTGTTGTAAATGGTGCCAGAACCTTGGTTTTCAAAGGTAGCTGAAAACTGCTTTGGCGCTGCATGTTCTTGCTGAACGTGGAGTTGTCTGCATTTCAAAGGAGCAGCTAGATCATTACTTTGAGCGGAATACTCAAGAAGCTGCATTTCAGCGCATTGTGTTTTTGTTCCCTATAGCTAACATGTACTTCGTGTTGTAAATGGTGCCAGAACCTTGGTTTTCAAAGGTAGCTGAAAAATGCATTGGTGTTGATGTTCTCGCTGGATGTGGAGTTGTCTGCATTTCAAAGGAGCAGCTAGATCATTACTTTGTGCGGAATACTCAATAAGCTGCATTTCAGCGCATTGTGTTTTTCTTCCCTATAGCTAACATGTACTTCGTGTTGTAAATGATGCCAGAACCATGGTTTTCAAAGGTAGTTACAAACTGCGTTGGCGCTGATGTTCTCGCTGGATGTGGAGTTGTCTGCATTTCAAAGGAGCAGCTAGATCATTACTTTGTGCGGAATACTCAATAAGATGCTTTTCAGCACATTGTGTTGTATAGATAGTGTGTGAGAAAAGTGGGATTTCGTTTTAAGTGGGTTTTCCATTGTGAAGCAGTTTCACATTCTGAGTTTCTTCCCTATAGCTAACATGTACTTCGTGTTGTAAATGGTGCCAGAACCTTGGTTTTCAAAGGTAGCTGCAAACTGCGTTGGCGCTGCTGTTCTCGCTGAACGTGGAGTTGTCTGCATTTCAAAGGAGCAGCCAGATCATTACTTTGTGCAGAATACTCCATAAGCTGCATTTCAGCACATTGTGTTTTTCTTCGCGAAAGCTAACATGTACTTCGTGTTGTAAATGGTGCCAGAACCTTGGTTTTCGAAAGTAGCTGAAAACTGCATTGGTGTTGATGTTCTCGCTGGATGTGGAGTGGGCTGCATTTCAAAGGAGTAGCTAGATCATTACTTTGTGCGGAACACTCAATAAGCTGCATTTCAGCGCATTGTGTTTTTCTTCGCTATAGCTAACATGTACTTCGTGTTGTAAATGGTGCCAGAACCTTGGTTTTCAAAGGTAGCTGAAAACTGCTTTGGCGTTGATGTTCTCCCTGAACGTGGAGTTGTCTGCATTTCAAAGGAGCAGCTAGATCATTACTTTGAGCGGAATACTCAAGAAGCTGCATTTCAGCACATTGTGTTTTATAGACACTGTGTGAGAAAAGTGGGATTTCGTTCGAAGCGGGTTTTCCATTGTGAAGCAGTTTCACATTCTGAGTTTCTTCCCTATAGCTAACATATACTTCATGCTGTAAATGGTGCCAGAGCCTTGGTTTTCAAAGGTAGCTGCAAATTGCGTTGGCTCTGCTGTTCTCACTGAACGTGGAGTTGTCTGCATTTCAAAGGAGCAGCTAGATCATTACGTTGTCTGTAATACTCAATAAGCTGCATTTCAGCGCATTGTGTTTTTCTTCCCTATAGCTAACATGTACTTCGTGTTGTAAATGGTGCCAGAACCTTGGTTTTCAAAGGTAGCTGAAAAATGCATTGGTGTTGATGTTCTCGCTGGATGTGGAGTTGTCTGCATTTCAAAGGAGCAGCTAGATCATTACTTTGTGCGGAATACTCAATAAGCTGCATTTCAGCGCATTGTGTTTTTCTTCCCTAACGCTAACATGTACTTCGTGTTGTAAATGGTGCCAGAACCTTGGTTTTCAAAGGTAGCTTACAAACTGCGTTGGCGCTGATGTTCTCGCTGGATGTGGAGTTGTCTGCATTTCAAAGGAGCAGCTAGATCATTACTTTGTGCGGAATACTCAATAAGATGCTTTTCAGCACATTGTGTTTTATAGATACTGTGTGAGAAAAGTGGGATTTCGTTTTAAGTGGGTTTTCCATTGTGAAGCAGTTTCACATTCTGAGTTTCTTCCCTATAGCTAACATGTACTTCGTGTTGTAAATGGTGCCAGAACCTTGGTTTTCAAAGGTAGCTGCAAACTGCGTTGGCGCTGCTGTTCTCGCTGAACGTGGAGTTGTCTGCATTTCAAAGGAGCAGCTAGATCATTACTTTGTGCAGAATACTCCATAAGCTGCATTTCAGCGCATTGTGTTTTTCTTCGCTAAGCTAACATGTACTTCGTGTTGTAAATGGTGCCAGAACCTTGGTTTTCGAAAGTAGCTGAAAACTGCATTGGTGTTGATGTTCTCGCTGGATGTGGAGTTGGCTGCATTTCAAAGGAGCAGCTAGATCATTATTTTGTGCGGAACACTCAATAAGCTGCATTTCAGCGCATTGTGTTTTTCTTCGCTATAGCTAACATGTACTTCGTGTTGTAAATGGTGCCAGAACCTTGGTTTTCAAAGGTAGCTGAAAACTGCTTTGGCGTTGATGTTCTCGCTGAACGTGGAGTTGTCTGCATTTCAAAGGAGCAGCTAGATCATTACTTTGAGCGGAATACTCAATAAGCTGCATTTCAGCGCATTGTGTTTTTCTTCCCTATAGCTAACATGTACTTCGTGTTGTAAATGGTGCCAGAACCTTGGTTTTCAAAGGTAGCTGAAAACTGCGTTGGTGCTGATGTTCTCGCTGAACGTGGAGTTGTCTGCATTTCAAAGGAGCAGCTAGATCATTACTTTGTGCGGAATACTCAATAAGCTGCATTTCAGCGCATTGTGTTTTTCTTCCCTAACGCTAACATGTACTTCGTGTTGTAAATGGTGCCAGAACCTTGGTTTTCAAAGGTAGCTGAAAACTGCATTGGCGTTGATGTTCTCGCTGAACGTGGAGTTGTCTGCATTTCAAAGGAGCAGCTAGATCATTACGTTGTGCGGAATACTCAAGAAGCTGCATTTCAGCACATTGTGTTTTATAGAGAGTGTGTGAGAAAAGTGGGATTTCGTTTTAAGGGGTTTTCCATTGTGAAGCAGTTTCACATTCTGAGTTTCTTCCCTATAGCTAACATGTACTTCGTGTTGTAAATGGTGCCAGAACCTTGGTTTTCAAAGGTAGCTGCAAACTGCGTTGGCGCTGCTGTTCTCGCTGAACGTGGAGTTGTCTGCATTTCAAAGGAGCAGCTAGATCATTACTTTGTGCGGAATACTCAATAAGCTGCATTTCAGCGCATTGTGTTTTTCTTCGCTAAAGCTAACATGTACTTCGTGTTGTAAATGGTGCCAGAACCTTGGTTTTCAAAGGTAGCTGAAAACTGCATTGGTGTTGATGTTCTCGCTGAACGTGGAGTTGTCTGCATTTCAAAGGAGCAGCTAGATCATTACTTTGAGCGGAATACTCAAGAAGCTGCATTTCAGCACATTGTGTTTTTCTTCGCTATAGCTAACATGTACTTCGTGTTGTAAATGGTGCCAGAACCTTGGTTTTCGAAAGTAGCTGAAAACTGCTTTGGCGTTGATGTTCTCGCTGAACGTGGAGTTGGTCTGCATTTCAAAGGAGCAGCTAGATCATTATTTTGTGCGGAACACTCTATAAGCTGCATTTCAGCGCATTGTGTTTTTCTTCCCTAACGCTAACATGTACTTCGTGTTGTAAATGGTGCCAGAACCTTGGTTTTCAAAGGTAGCTGCAAACTGCTTTGGCGCTGCAGTTCTCGCTGAACGTGGAGTTGTCTGCATTTCAAAGGAGCAGCTAGATCATTACTTTGAGCGGAATACTCAAGAAGCTGCATTTCAGCGCATTGTGTTTTTGTTCCCTATAGCTAACATGTACTTCGTGTTGTAAATGGTGCCAGAACCTTGGTTTTCAAAGGTAGCTGAAAAATGCATTGGTGTTGATGTTCTCGCTGGATGTGGAGTTGTCTGCATTTCAAAGGAGCAGCTAGATCATTACTTTGTGCGGAATACTCAATAAGCTGCATTTCAGCGCATTGTGTTTTTCTTCCCTAACGCTAACATGTACTTCGTGTTGTAAATGATGCCAGAACCATGGTTTTCAAAGGTAGTTACAAACTGCGTTGGCGCTGATGTTCTCGCTGGATGTGGAGTTGTCTGCATTTCAAAGGAGCAGCTAGATCATTACTTTGTGCGGAATACTCAATAAGATGCTTTTCAGCACATTGTGTTGTATAGATAGTGTGTGAGAAAAGTGGGATTTCGTTTTAAGTGGGTTTTCCATTGTGAAGCAGTTTCACATTCTGAGTTTCTTCCCTATAGCTAACATGTACTTCGTGTTGTAAATGGTGCCAGAACCTTGGTTTTCAAAGGTAGCTGCAAACTGCGTTGGCGCTGCTGTTCTCGCTGAACGTGGAGTTGTCTGCATTTCAAAGGAGCAGCCAGATCATTACTTTGTGCAGAATACTCCATAAGCTGCATTTCAGCACATTGTGTTTTTCTTCGCTATAGGTAACATGTACTTCGTGTTGTAAATGGTGCCAGAACCTTGGTTTTCAAAGGTAGCTGAAAACTGCTTTGGCGTTGATGTTCTCCCTGAACGTGGAGTTGTCTGCATTTCAAAGGAGCAGCTAGATCATTACTTTGAGCGGAATACTCAAGAAGCTGCATTTCAGCACATTGTGTTTTATAGACACTGTGTGAGAAAAGTGGGATTTCGTTCGAAGCGGGTTTTCCATTGTGAAGCAGTTTCACATTCTGAGTTTCTTCCCTATAGCTAACATATACTTCATGCTGTAAATGGTGCCAGAGCCTTGGTTTTCAAAGGTAGCTGCAAATTGCGTTGGCTCTGCTGTTCTCACTGAACGTGGAGTTGTCTGCATTTCAAAGGAGCAGCTAGATCATTACGTTGTCTGTAATACTCAATAAGCTGCATTTCAGCGCATTGTGTTTTTGTTCCCTATATCTAACATGTACTTCGTGTTGTAAATGGTGCCAGAACCTTGGTTTTCAAAGGTAGCTGAAAAATGCATTGGTGTTGATGTTCTCGCTGGATGTGGAGTTGTCTGCATTTCAAAGGAGCAGCTAGATCATTACTTTGAGCGGAATACTCAATAAGCTGCATTTCAGCGCATTGTGTTTTTCTTCCCTAACGCTAACATGTACTTCGTGTTGTAAATGGTACCAGAACCTTGGTTTTCAAAGGTAGCTTAAAACTGCTTTGGCGGTGCAGTTCTTGCTGAACGTGGAGTTGTCTGCATTTCAAAGGAGCAGCTAGATCATTACTTTGTGCGGAATACTCAATAAGATGCTTTTCAGCACATTGTGTTTTATAGATAGTGTGTGAGAAAAGTTGGGATTTCGTTTTAAGAGGGTTTTCCTTTGTGAAGCAGTTTCACATTCTGACTTCTTCCATATAGGTAACATGTACTTCGTGTTGTAAATGGTTCCAGAACCTTGGTTTTCGAAAGCAGCTGAAAACTGCATTGGTGTTGATGTTCTCGCTGGATGTGGAGTGGGCTGCAATACAAAGGAGCAGCTAGATCATTACTTTGTGCGGAATACTCAAGAAGCTGCATTTCAGCACATTGTGTTTTATAGACACTGTGTGAGAAAAGTGGGATTTCGTTCGAAGCGGGTTTTCCATTGTGAAGCAGTTTCACATTCTGTTTCTTTCCTATAGCTAACATATACTTCGTGTTGTAAATGGTGCCAGAACCTTGGTTTTCAAAGGTAGCTGCAAACTGCGTTGGCGCTGCTGTTCTCACTGAACGTGGAGTTGTCTGCATTTCAAAGGAGCAGCTAGATCATTACGTTGTCTGGATACTCAATAAGCTGCCTTTCATCGCATTGTGTTTTTCTTCGCTATAGCTAACATGTACTTCATGTTGTAAATGGTGCCAGAACCTTGGTTTTCAAAGGTAGCTGAAAACTGCTTTGGCGCTGATGTTCTCGCTGGATGTGGAGTGGGTTGCATTTCAAAGGAGTAGCTAGATCATTATTTTGTGCGGAACACTCAATAAGCTGCATTTCAGCGCATTGTGTTTTTCTTCCCTAACGCTAACATGTACTTCGTGTTGTAAATGGTGCCAGAACCTTGGTTTTCAAAGGTAGCTGAAAACTGCTTTGGCGTTGATGTTCTCGCTGAACGTGGAGTTGTCTGCATTTCAAAGGAGCAGCTAGATCATTACTTTGAGCGGAATACTCAAGAAGCTGCATTTCAGCGCATTGTGTTTTTCTTCCCTATAGCGAACATGTACTTCGTGTTGTAAATGGTGCCAGAACCTTGGTTTTCAAAGGTAGCTGAAAATTGCATTGGTGTTAATGTTCTCGCTGAACGTGGAGTTGTCTGCATTTCAAAGGAGCAGCTAGATCATTACTTTGTGCGGAATACTCAATAAGCTGCATTTCAGCGCATTGTGTTTTTCTTCCCTAACGCTAACATGTACTTCGTGTTGTAAATGATGCCAGAACCATGGTTTTCAAAGGTAGTTACAAACTGCGTTGGCGCTGATGTTCTCGCTGGATGTGGAGTTGTCTGCATTTCAAAGGAGCAGCTAGATCATTACTTTGTGCGGAATACTCAATAAGATGCTTTTCAGCACATTGTGTTGTATAGATAGTGTGTGAGAAAAGTTGGGATTTCGTTTTAAGAGGGTTTTCCATTGTGAAGCAGTTTCACATTCTGAGTTTCTTCCCTATAGCTAACATGTACTTCGTGTTGTAAATGGTGCCAGAACCTTGGTTTTCAAAGGTAGCTGCAAACTGCGTTGGCGCTGATGTTCTCGCTGAACGTGGAGTTGTCTGCATTTCAAAGGAGCAGCCAGATCATTACTTTGTGCAGAATACTCCATAAGCTGCATTTCAGCACATTGTGTTTTTCTTCACGAAAGCTAACATGTACTTCGTGTTGTAAATGGTGCCAGAACCTTGGTTTTCGAAAGTAGCTGAAAACTGCATTGGTGTTGATGTTCTCGCTGGATGTGGAGTGGGCTGCATTTCAAAGGAGTAGCTAGATCATTATTTTGTGCGGAACCCTCAATAAGCTGCATTTCAGCGCATTGTGTTTTTCTTCGCTATAGCTAACATGTACTTCGTGTTGTAAATGGTGCCAGAACCTTGGTTTTCAAAGGTAGCTGAAAACTGCTTTGGCGTTGATGTTCTCGCTGAACGTGGAGTTGTGTGCATTTCAAAGGAGCAGCTAGATCATTACTTTGAGCGGAATACTCAAGAAGCTGCATTTCAGCACATTGTGTTTTATAGACACTGTGTGAGAAAAGTGGGATTTCGTTCGAAGCGGGTTTTCCATTGTGAAGCAGTTTCACATTCTGAGTTTCTTCCCTATAGCTAACATATACTTCATGCTGTAAATGGTGCCAGAGCCTTGGTTTTCAAAGGTAGCTGCAAATTGCGTTGGCTCTGCTGTTCTCACTGAACGTGGAGTTGTCTGCATTTCAAAGGAGCAGCTAGATCATTACGTTGTCTGTAATACTCAATAAGCTGCCTTTCAGCGCATTGTGTTTTTCTTCCCTAACGCTAACATGTACTTCGTGTTGTAAATGGTGCCAGAACCTTGCTTTTCAAAGGTAGCTGAAAACTGCATTGGCGTTGATGTTCTCGCTGAACGTGGAGTTGTCTGCATTTCAAAGGAGCAGCTAGATCATTACTTTGTGCGGAATACTCAAGAAGCTGCATTTCCGCACATTGTGTTTTATAGATAGTGTGTGAGAAAAGTTGGGATTTCGTTTTAAGAGGGTTTTCCTTTGTGAAGCAGTTTCACATTCTGAGTTCTTCCATATAGGTAACATGTACTTCGTGTTGTAAATGGTTCCAGAACCTTGGTTTTCGAAAGCAGCTGAAAACTGCATTGGTGTTGATGTTCTCGCTGGATGTGGAGTTGTCTGCATTTCAAAGGAGCAGCTAGATCATTACTTTGTGCAGAATACTCAAGAAGATGCATTTCTGCACATTGTGTTTTCTAGACACTGTGTGAGAAAAGTGGGATTTCGTTCGAAGCGGGTTTTCCATTGTGAAGCAGTTTCACATTCTGTTTCATTCCTATAGATAACATATACTTCGTGTTGTAAATGGTGCCAGAACCTTGGTTTTCAAAGGTAGCTGCAAACTGCGTTGGCGCTGCTGTTCTCACTGAACGTGGAGTTGTCTGCATTTCAAAGGAGCAGCTAGATCATTACTTTGTGCGGAATACTCAATAAGCTGCTTTCATCGCATTGTGTTTTTCTTCGCTATAGCTAACATGTACTTCGTGTTGTAAATGGTGCCAGAACCTTGGTTTTCAAAGGTAGCTGAAAACTGCGTTGGCGCTGATGTTCTCGCTGAACGTGGAGTTGTCTGCATTTCAAAGGAGCAGCTAGATCATTACTTTGTGCGGAATACTCCATAAGCTGCATTTCAGCACATTGTGGTTTTCTTCGCTAACGCTAACATGTACTTCGTGTTGTAAATGGTGCCAGAACCTTGGTTTTCGAAAGTAGCTGAAAACTGCATTGGTGTTGATGTTCTCGCTGGATGTGGAGTGGGCTGCATTTCAAAGGAGTAGCTAGATCATTATTTTGTGCGGAACACTCAATAAGCTGCATTTCAGCGCATTGTGTTTTTCTTCGCTATAGCTAACATGTACTTCGTGTTGTAAATGGTGCCAGAACCTTGGTTTTCAAAGGTAGCTGAAAACTGCTTTGGCGTTGATGTTCTCCCTGAACGTGGAGTTGTCTGCATTTCAAAGGAGCAGCTAGATCATTACTTTGAGCGGAATACTCAAGAAGCTGCATTTCCGCACATTGTGTTTTATAGACACTGTGTGAGAAAAGTGGATTTCGTTCGAAGCGGGTTTTCCATTGTGAAGCAGTTTCACATTCTGAGTTTCTTCCCTATAGCTAACATATACTTCATGCTGTAAATGGTGCCAGAGCCTTGGTTTTCAAAGGCAGCTGCAAATTGCGTTGGCTCTGCTGTTCTCACTGAACGTGGAGTTGTCTGCATTTCAAAGGAGCAGCTAGATCATTACGTTGTCTGTAATACTCAATAAGCTGCCTTTCAGCGCATTGTGTTTTTCTTCCCTAACGCTAACATGTACTTCGTGTTGTAAATGGTGCCAGAACCTTGGTTTTCAAAGGTAGCTGAAAACTGCGTTGGCGCTGATGTTCTCGCTGGATGTGGAGTTGTCTGCATTTCAAAGGAGCAGCTAGATCATTACTTTGTGCGGAATACTCAATAAGCTGCATTTCAGCGCATTGTGTTTTTCTTCCCTATAGCTAACATGTACTTCGTGTTGTAAATGGTGCCAGAACCTTGGTTTTCAAAGGTAGCTGAAAACTGCATTGGTGTTGATGTTCTCGCTGAATGTGGAGTTGTCTGCATTTCAAAGGAGCAGCTAGATCATTACTTTGTGCGGAATACTCAATAAGCTGCATTTCAGCGCATTGTGTTTTTCTTCCCTATAGCTAACATGTACTTCGTGTTGTAAATGATGCCAGAACCTTGGTTTTCAAAGGTAGCAGAAAACTGCGTTGGCGCTGATGTTCTCGCTGGATGTGGAGTTGTCTGCATTTCAAAGGAGCAGCTAGATCATTACTTTGTGCGGAATACTCAATAAGATGCTTTTCAGCACATTGTGTTGTATAGATAGTGTGTGAGAAAAGTGGGATTTCGTTTTAAGCGGGTTTTCCATTGTGAAGCAGTTTCACATTCTGAGTTTCTTCCCTATAGCTAACATGTACTTCGTGTTGTAAATGGTGCCAGAACCTTGGTTTTCAAAGGTAGCTGCAAACTGCGTTGGCGCTGCTGTTCTCGCTGAACGTGGAGTTGTCTGCATTTCAAAGGAGCAGCCAGATCATTACTTTGTGCAGAATACTCCATAAGCTGCATTTCAGCACATTGTGTTTTTCTTCCCTAACGCTAACATGTACTTCGTGTTGTAAATGGTGCCAGAACCTTGGTTTTCGAAAGTAGCTGAAAACTGCATTGGTGTTGATGTTCTCGCTGGATGTGGAGTGGGCTGCATTTCAAAGGAGCAGCTAGATCATTACTTTGTGCGGAACACTCAATAAGCTGCATTTCAGCGCATTGTGTTTTTCTTCGCTATAGCTAACATGTACTTCGTGTTGTAAATGGTGCCAGAACCTTGGTTTTCAAAGGTAGCTGAAAACTGCTTTGGCGTTGATGTTCTCCCTGAACGTGGAGTTGTCTGCATTTCAAAGGAGCAGCTAGATCATTACTTTGAGCGGAATACTCAAGAAGCTGCATTTCAGCACATTGTGTTTTATAGACACTGTGTGAGAAAAGTGGGATTTCGTTTGAAGCGGGTTTTCCATTGTGAAGCAGTTTCACATTCTGAGTTTCTTCCCTATAGCTAACATATACTTCATGCTGTAAATGGTGCCAGAGCCTTGGTTTTCAAAGGTAGCTGCAAATTGCGTTGGCTCTGCTGTTCTCACTGAACGTGGAGTTGTCTGCATTTCAAAGGAGCAGCTAGATCATTACGTTGTCTGTAATACTCAATAAGCTGCCTTTCAGCGCATTGTGTTTTTCTTCCCTAACGCTAACATGTACTTCGTGTTGTAAATGGTGCCAGAACCTTGCTTTTCAAAGGTAGCTGAAAACTGCATTGGCGTTGATGTTCTCGCTGAACGTGGAGTTGACTGCATTTCAAAGGAGCAGCTAGATCATTACTTTGTGCGGAATACTCAAGAAGCTGCATTTCCGCACATTGTGTTTTATAGACACTGTGTGAGAAAAGTGGGATTTCGTTCGAAGCGGGTTTTCCTTTGTGAAGCAGTTTCACATTCTGAGTTTCTTCCCTATAGGTAACATGTACTTCGTGTTGTAAATGGTGCCAGAGCCTTGGTTTTCAAAGGTAGCTGCAAACTGCGTTGGCGCTGCTGTTCTCACTGAACGTGGAGTTGTCTGCATTTCAAAGGAGCAGCTAGATCATTACGTTGTCTGGAATACTCAATAAGCTGCCTTTCATCGCATTGTGTTTTTCTTCGCTATAGCTAACATGTACTTCGTGTTGTAAATGGTGCCAGAACCTTGGTTTTCAAAGGTAGCTGAAAACTGCATTGGCGCTGATGTTCTCGCTGAACGTGGATTTGTCTGCATTTCAAAGGAGCAGCTAGATCATTACTTTGAACGGAATACTCAAGAAGCTGCATTTCAGCACATTGTGGTTTTCTTCGCGAAAGCTAACATGTACTTCGTGTTGTAAACGGTGCCAGAACCTTGGTTTTCGAAAGTAGCTGAAAACTGCATTGGTGTTGATGTTCTCGCTGGATGTGGAGTGGGTTGCATTTCAAAGGAGCAGCTAGATCATTATTTTGTGCGGAACACTCTATAAGCTGCATTTCAGCGCATTGTGTTTTTCTTCCCTAACGCTAACATGTACTTCGTGTTGTAAATGGTGCCAGAACCTTGGTTTTCAAAGGTAGCTGAAAACTGCTTTGGCGGTGCAGTTCTTGCTGAACGTGGAGTTGTCTGCATTTCAAAGGAGCAGCTAGATCATTACTTTGAGCGGAATACTCAAGAAGCTGCATTTCAGCGCATTGTGTTTTTGTTCCCTATAGCTAACATGTACTTCGTGTTGTAAATGGTGCCAGAACCTTGGTTTTCAAAGGTAGCTGAAAAATGCATTGGTGTTGATTTTCTCGCTGGATGTGGAGTTGTCTGCATTTCAAAGGAGCAGCTAGATCATTACTTTGTGCGGAATACTCAATAAGCTGCATTTCAGCGCATTGTGTTTTTCTTCCCTATAGCTAACATGTACTTCGTGTTGTAAATGATGCCAGAACCATGGTTTTCAAAGGTAGTTACAAACTGCGTTGGCGCTGATGTTCTCGCTGGATGTGGAGTTGTCTGCATTTCAAAGGAGCAGCTAGATCATTACTTTGTGCGGAATACTCAATAAGATGCTTTTCAGCACATTGTGTTGTATAGATAGTGTGTGAGAAAAGTGGGATTTCGTTTTAAGTGGGTTTTCCATTGTGAAGCAGTTTCACATTCTGAGTTTCTTCCCTATAGCTAACATGTACTTCGTGTTGTAAATGGTGCCAGAACCTTGGTTTTCAAAGGTAGCTGCAAACTGCGTTGGCGCTGCTGTTCTCGCTGAACGTGGAGTTGTCTGCATTTCAAAGGAGCAGCCAGATCATTACTTTGTGCAGAATACTCCATAAGCTGCATTTCAGCACATTGTGTTTTTCTTCGCTAAAGCTAACATGTACTTCGTGTTGTAAATGGTGCCAGAACCTTGGTTTTCAAAGTAGCTGAAAACTGCATTGGCGTTGATGTTCTCGCTGAACGTGGAGTTGTCTGCATTTCAAAGGAGCAGCTAGATCATTACTTTGTGCGGAATACTCAAGAAGCTGCATTTCAGCACATTGTGTTTTATAGACACTGTGTGAGAAAAGTGGGATTTCGTTCGAAGCGGGTTTTCCATTGTGAAGCAGTTTCACATTCTGAGTTTCTTCCCTATAGCTAACATATACTTCATGCTGTAAATGGTGCCAGAGCCTTGGTTTTCAAAGGTAGCTGCAAATTGCGTTGGCTCTGCTGTTCTCACTGAACGTGGAGTTGTCTGCATTTCAAAGGAGCAGCTAGATCATTACGTTGTCTGTAATACTCAATAAGCTGCATTTCAGCGCATTGTGTTTTTCTTCCCTATAGCTAACATGTACTTCGTGTTGTAAATGGTGCCAGAACCTTGGTTTTCAAAGGTAGCTGCAAAATGCGTTGGCTGTTGATGTTCTCGCTGGACGTGGAGTTGTCTGCATTTCAAAGGAGCAGCTAGATCATTACTTTGTGCGGAACACTCAATAAGCTGCATTTCAGCGCATTGTGTTTTTCTTCCCTAACGCTAACATGTACTTCGTGTTGTAAATGGTGCCAGAACCTTGCTTTTCAAAGGTAGCTGAAAACTGCATTGGCGTTGATGTTCTCGCTGAACGTGGAGTTGTCTGCATTTCAAAGGAGCAGCTAGATCATTAGTTTGTGCGGAATACTCAAGAAGCTGCTTTTCCGCACATTGTGTTTTATAGATAGTGTGTGAGAAAAGTTGGGATTTCGTTTTAAGAGGGTTTTCCTTTGTGAAGCAGTTTCACATTCTGAGTTCTTCCATATAGGTAACATGTACTTCGTGTTGTAAATGGTTCCAGAACCTTGGTTTTCGAAAGCAGCTGAAAACTGCATTGGTGTTGATGTTCTCGCTGGATGTGGAGTGGGCTGCATTTCAAAGGAGCAGCTAGATCATTACTTTGTGCGGAATACTCAATAAGCTGCATTTCAGCACATTGTGTTTTATAGACACTGTGTGAGAAAAGTGGGATTTCGTTCGAAGCGGGTTTTCCATTGTGAAGCAGTTTCACATTCTGTTTCTTTCCTATAGATAACATATACTTCGTGTTGTAAATGGTGCCAGAACCTTGGTTTTCAAAGGTAGCTGCAAACTGCGTTGGCGCTGCTGTTCTCACTGAACGTGGAGTTGTCTGCATTTCAAAGGAGCAGCTAGATCATTACGTTGTCTGGATACTCAATAAGCTGCCTTTCATCGCATTGTGTTTTTCTTCGCTATAGCTAACATGTACTTCATGTTGTAAATGGTGCCAGAACCTTGGTTTTCAAAGGTAGCTGAAAACTGCTTTGGCGCTGATGTTCTCGCTGAACGTGGATTTGTCTGCATTTCAAAGGAGCAGCTAGATCATTACTTTGAACGGAATACTCAAGAAGCTGCATTTCAGCACATTGTGGTTTTCTTCGCTAACGCTAACATGTACTTCGTGTTGTAAACGGTGCCAGAACCTTGGTTTTCGAAAGTAGCTGAAAACTGCATTGGTGTTGATGTTCTCGCTGGATGTGGAGTGGGTTGCATTTCAAAGGAGTAGCTAGATCATTATTTTGTGCGGAACACTCTATAAGCTGCATTTCAGCGCATTGTGTTTTTCTTCCCTAACGCTAACATGTACTTCGTGTTGTAAATGGTGCCAGAACCTTGGTTTTCAAAGGTAGCTGAAAACTGCTTTGGCGGTGCAGTTCTTGCTGAACGTGGAGTTGTCTGCATTTCAAAGGAGCAGCTAGATCATTACTTTGAGCGGAATACTCAAGAAGCTGCATTTCAGCGCATTGTGTTTTTCTTCCCTATAGCTAACATGTACTTCGTGTTGTAAATGGTGCCAGAACCTTGGTTTTCAAAGGTAGCTGAAAAATCCATTGGTGTTGATGTTCTCGCTGGATGTGGAGTTGTCTGCATTTCAAAGGAGCAGCTAGATCATTACTTTGTGCGGAATACTCAATAAGCTGCATTTCAGCGCATTGTGTTTTTCTTCCCTAACGCTAACATGTACTTCGTGTTGTAAATGATGCCAGAACCATGGTTTTCAAAGGTAGTTACAAACTGCGTTGGCGCTGATGTTCTCGCTGGATGTGGAGTTGTCTGCATTTCAAAGGAGCAGCTAGATCATTACTTTGTGCGGAATACTCAATAAGATGCTTTTCAGCACATTGTGTTGTATAGATAGTGTGTGAGAAAAGTTGGGATTTCGTTTTAAGAGGGTTTTCCATTGTGAAGCAGTTTCACATTCTGAGTTTCTTCCCTATAGCTAACATGTACTTCGTGTTGTAAATGGTGCCAGAACCTTGGTTTTCAAAGGTAGCTGCAAACTGCGTTGGCGCTGATGTTCTCGCTGAACGTGGAGTTGTCTGCATTTCAAAGGAGCAGCCAGATCATTACTTTGTGCAGAATACTCCATAAGCTGCATTTCAGCACATTGTGTTTTTCTTCACGAAAGCTAACATGTACTTCGTGTTGTAAATGGTGCCAGAACCTTGGTTTTCGAAAGTAGCTGAAAACTGCATTGGTGTTGATGTTCTCGCTGGATGTGGAGTGGGCTGCATTTCAAAGGAGTAGCTAGATCATTATTTTGTGCGGAACCCTCAATAAGCTGCATTTCAGCGCATTGTGTTTTTCTTCGCTATAGCTAACATGTACTTCGTGTTGTAAATGGTGCCAGAACCTTGGTTTTCAAAGGTAGCTGAAAACTGCTTTGGCGTTGATGTTCTCCCTGAACGTGGAGTTGTCTGCATTTCAAAGGAGCAGCTAGATCATTACTTTGAGCGGAATACTCAAGAAGCTGCATTTCCGCACATTGTGTTTTATAGACACTGTGTGAGAAAAGTGGGATTTCGTTCGAAGCGGGTTTTCCATTGTGAAGCAGTTTCACATTCTGAGTTTCTTCCCTATAGCTAACATATACTTCATGCTGTAAATGGTGCCAGAGCCTTGGTTTTCAAAGGTAGCTGCAAATTGCGTTGGCTCTGCTGTTCTCACTGAACGTGGAGTTGTCTGCATTTCAAAGGAGCAGCTAGATCATTACTTTGTCGGAATACTCAATAAGCTGCATTTCAGCACATTGTGGTTTTCTTCGCTAACGCTAACATGTACTTCGTGTTGTAAATGGTGCCAGAACCTTGGTTTTCGAAAGTAGCTGAAAACTGCATTGGTGTTGATGTTCTCGCTCGATGTGGAGTGGGTCTGCATTTCAAAGGAGTAGCTAGATCATTATTTTGTGCGGAACACTCTATAAGCTGCATTTCAGCGCATTGTGTTTTTCTTCCCTAACGCTAACATGTACTTCGTGTTGTAAATGGTGCCAGAACCTTGGTTTTCAAAGGTAGCTGAAAACTGCTTTGGCGGTGCATGTTCTCGCTGAACGTGGAGTTGTCTGCATTTCAAAGGAGCAGCTAGATCATTACTTTGAGCGGAATACTCAAGAAGCTGCATTTCAGCGCATTGTGTTTTTCTTCCCTATAGCTAACATGTACTTCGTGTTGTAAATGCTGCCAGAACCTTGGTTTTCAAAGGTAGCTGAAAAATCCATTGGTGTTGATGTTCTCGCTGGATGTGGAGTTGTCTGCATTTCAAAGGAGCAGCTAGATCATTACTTTGTGCGGAATACTCAATAAGCTGCATTTCAGCGCATTGTGTTTTTCTTCCCTAACGCTAACATGTACTTCGTGTTGTAAATGGTGCCAGAACCATGGTTTTCAAAGGTAGCTGACAAACTGCGTTGGCGCTGATGTTCTCGCTGAATGTGGAGTTGTCTGCATTTCAAAGGAGCAGCTAGATCATTACTTTGTGCGGAATACTCAATAAGCTGCATTTCAGCACATTGTGGTTTTCTTCGCGAAAGCTAACATGTACTTCGTGTTGTAAATGGTGCCAGAACCTTGGTTTTCGAAAGTAGCTGAAAACTGCATTGGTGTTGATGTTCTCGCTGGATGTGGAGTGGGCTGCATTTCAAAGGAGTAGCTAGATCATTATTTTGTGCGGAACACTCAATAAGCTGCATTTCAGCGCATTGTGTTTTTCTTCGCGAAAGCTAACATGTACTTCGTGTTGTAAATGGTGCCAGAACCTTGGTTTTCAAAGGTAGCTGAAAACTGCTTTGGCGTTGATGTTCTCCCTGAACGTGGAGTTGTCTGCATTTCAAAGGAGCAGCTAGATCATTACTTTGAGCGGAATACTCAAGAAGCTGCATTTCCGCACATTGTGTTTTATAGACACTGTGTGAGAAAAGTGGGATTTCGTTCGAAGCGGGTTTTCCATTGTGAAGCAGTTTCACATTCTGAGTTTCTTCCCTATAGCTAACATATACTTCATGCTGTAAATGGTGCCAGAGCCTTGGTTTTCAAAGGTAGCTGCAAATTGCGTTGGCTCTGCTGTTCTCACTGAACGTGGAGTTGTCTGCATTTCAAAGGAGCAGCTAGATCATTACGTTGTGCGTAATACTCAATAAGCTGCATTTCAGCGCATTGTGTTTTTCTTCCCTAACGCTAACATGTACTTCGTGTTGTAAATGGTGCCAGAGCCTTGGTTTTCGAAAGTAGCTGAAAACTGCATTGGTGTTGATGTTCTCGCTGAACGTGGAGTTGTCTGCATTTCAAAGGAGCAGCTAGATCATTACGTTGTCTGGATACTCAATAAGCTGCCTTTCATCGCATTGTGTTTTTCTTCGCTATAGCTAACATGTACTTCGTGTTGTAAATGGTGCCAGAACCTTGGTTTTCAAAGGTAGCTGAAAACTGCTTTGGCGCTGATGTTCTCCCTGAACGTGGATTTGTCTGCATTTCAAAGGAGTAGCTAGATCATTATTTTGTGCGGAACACTCAAGAAGCTGCATTTCAGCACATTGTGGTTTTCTTCGCTAACGCTAACATGTACTTCGTGTTGTAAACGGTGCCAGAACCTTGGTTTTCGAAAGCAGCTGAAAACTGCATTGGTGTTGATGTTCTCGTTCGATGTGGAGTGGGTTGCATTTCAAAGGAGTAGCTAGATCATTATTTTGTGCGGAACACTCTATAAGCTGCATTTCAGCGCATTGTGTTTTTCTTCCCTAACGCTAACATGTACTTCGTGTTTTAAATGGTGCCAGAACCTTGGTTTTCAAAGGTAGCTGAAAACTGCTTTGGCGGTGCAGTTCTTGCTGAACGTGGAGTTGTCTGCATTTCAAAGGAGCAGCTAGATCATTACTTTGAGCGGAATACTCAAGAAGCTGCATTTCAGCGCATTGTGTTTTTCTTCCCTAACGCTAACATGTACTTCGTGTTTTAAATGGTGCCAGAACATTGGTTTTCAAAGGTAGCTGAAAAATGCATTGGTGTTGATGTTCTCGCTGGATGTGGAGTTGTCTGCATTTCAAAGGAGCAGCTAGATCATTACTTTGTCTGTAATACCCAATAAGCTGCATTTCAGCGCATTGTGTTTTTCTTCCCTAACGCTAACATGTACTTCGTGTTGTAAATGATGCCAGAACCATGGTTTTCAAAGGTAGTTACAAACTGCGTTGGCGCTGATGTTCTCGCTGGATGTGGAGTTGTCTGCATTTCAAAGGAGCAGCTAGATCATTACTTTGTGCGGAATACTCAATAAGATGCTTTTCAGCACATTGTGTTGTATAGATAGTGTGTGAGAAAAGTGGGATTTCGTTTTAAGTGGGTTTTCCATTGTGAAGCAGTTTCACATTCTGAGTTTCTTCCCTATAGCTAACATGTACTTCGTGTTGTAAATGGTGCCAGAACCTTGGTTTTCAAAGGTAGCTGCAAACTGCGTTGGCGCTGCTGTTCTCGCTGAACGTGGAGTTGTCTGCATTTCAAAGGAGCAGCCAGATCATTACTTTGTGCAGAATACTCCATAAGCTGCATTTCAGCACATTGTGTTTTTCTTCGCGAAAGCTAACATGTACTTCGTGTTGTAAATGGTGCCAGAACCTTGGTTTTCGAAAGTAGCTGAAAACTGCATTGGTGTTGATGTTCTCGCTGGATGTGGAGTGGGCTGCATTTCAAAGGAGTAGCTAGATCATTACTTTGTGCGGAACACTCAATAAGCTGCATTTCAGCGCATTGTGTTTTTCTTCGCTATAGCTAACATGTACTTCGTGTTGTAAATGGTGCCAGAACCTTGGTTTTCAAAGGTAGCTGAAAACTGCTTTGGCGTTGATGTTCTCCCTGAACGTGGAGTTGTCTGCATTTCAAAGGAGCAGCTAGATCATTACTTTGAGCGGAATACTCAAGAAGCTGCATTTCAGCACATTGTGTTTTATAGACACTGTGTGAGAAAAGTGGGATTTCGTTCGAAGCGGGTTTTCCATTGTGAAGCAGTTTCACATTCTGAGTTTCTTCCCTATAGCTAACATATACTTCATGCTGTAAATGGTGCCAGAGACCTTGGTTTTCAAAGGTAGCTGCAAATTGCGTTGGCTCTGCTGTTCTCACTGAACGTGGAGTTGTCTGCATTTCAAAGGAGCAGCTAGATCATTACGTTGTCTGTAATACTCAATAAGCTGCCTTTCAGCGCATTGTGTTTTTCTTCCCTAACGCTAACATGTACTTCGTGTTGTAAATGGTGCCAGAACCTTGCTTTTCAAAGGTAGCTGAAAACTGCATTGGCGTTGATGTTCTCGCTGAATGTGGAGTTGTCTGCATTTCAAAGGAGCAGCTAGATCATTACTTTGTGCGGAATACTCAAGAAGCTGCATTTCCGCACATTGTGTTTTATAGATAGTGTGTGAGAAAAGTTGGGATTTCGTTTTAAGAGGGTTTTCCTTTGTGAAGCAGTTTCACATTCTGAGTTTCTTCCCTATAGGTAACATGTACTTCGTGTTGTAAATGGTGCCAGAAGCCTTGGTTTTCGAAAGCAGCTGAAAACTGCATTGGTGTTGATGTTCTCGCTGGATGTGGAGTGGGCTGCATTTCAAAGGAGCAGCTAGATCATTACTTTGTGCGGAATACTCAAGAAGCTGCATTTCAGCACATTGTGTTTTATAGCCACTGTGTGAGAAAAGTGGGATTTCATTCGAAGCGGGTTTTCCATTGTGAAGCAGTTTCACATTCTGTTTCTTTCCTATAGATAACATATACTTCGTGTTGTAAATGGTGCCAGAACCTTGGTTTTCGAAAGTAGCTGAAAACTGCATTGGTGTTGATGTTCTCGCTGGATGTGGAGTGGGCTGCATTTCAAAGGAGTAGCTAGATCATTATTTTGTGCGGAACCCTCAATAAGCTGCATTTCAGCGCATTGTGTTTTTCTTCGCTATAGCTAACATGTACTTCGTGTTGTAAATGGTGCCAGAGCCTTGGTTTTCAAAGGTACCTGAAAACTGCTTTGGCGTTGATGTTCTCCCTGAACGTGGAGTTGTCTGCATTTCAAAGGAGCAGCTAGATCATTACTTTGAGCGGAATACTCAAGAAGCTGCATTTCAGCGCATTGTGTTTTTCTTCGCTATAGCTAACATGTACTTCGTGTTGTAAATGGTGCCAGAACCTTGGTTTTCAAAGGTAGCTGCAAACTGCGTTGGCGCTGCTGTTCTCGCTGAACGTGGAGTTGTCTGCATTTCAAAGGAGCAGCCAGATCATTACTTTGTGCAGAATACTCCATAAGCTGCATTTCAGCACATTGTGGTTTTCTTCGCGAAAGCTAACATGTACTTCGTGTTGTAAATGGTGCCAGAACCTTGGTTTTCGAAAGTAGCTGAAAACTGCATTGGTGTTGATGTTCTCGCTGGATGTGGAGTGGGCTGCATTTCAAAGGAGTAGCTAGATCATTATTTTGTGCGGAACACTCAATAAGCTGCATTTCAGCGCATTGTGTTTTTCTTCGCTATAGCTAACATGTACTTCGTGTTGTAAATGGTGCCAGAACCTTGGTTTTCAAAGGTAGCTGAAAACTGCTTTGGCGTTGATGTTCTCCCTGAACGTGGAGTTGTCTGCATTTCAAAGGAGCAGCTAGATCATTACTTTGAGCGGAATACTCAAGAAGCTGCATTTCCGCACATTGTGTTTTATAGACACTGTGTGAGAAAAGTGGGATTTCGTTCGAAGCGGGTTTTCCATTGTGAAGCAGTTTCACATTCTGAGTTTCTTCCCTATAGCTAACATATACTTCATGCTGTAAATGGTGCCAGAGCCTTGGTTTTCAAAGGTAGCTGCAAATTGCGTTGGCTCTGCTGTTCTCACTGAACGTGGAGTTGTCTGCATTTCAAAGGAGCAGCTAGATCATTACGTTGTCTGTAATACTCAATAAGCTGCCTTTCAGCGCATTGTGTTTTTCTTCCCTAACGCTAACATGTACTTCGTGTTGTAAATGGTGCCAGAACCTTGCTTTTCAAAGGTAGCTGAAAACTGCATTGGCGTTGATGTTCTCGCTGAACGTGGAGTTGACTGCATTTCAAAGGAGCAGCTAGATCATTACTTTGTGCGGAATACTCAAGAAGCTGCATTTCCGCACATTGTGTTTTATAGATAGTGTGTGAGAAAAGTTGGGATTTCGTTTTAAGAGGGTTTTCCTTGTGAAGCAGTTTCACATTCTGAGTTCTTCCATATAGGTAACATGTACTTCGTGTTGTAAATGGTTCCAGAACCTTGGTTTTCGAAAGCAGCTGAAAACTGCATTGGTGTTGATGTTCTCGCTGGATGTGGAGTTGTCTGCATTTCAAAGGAGCAGCTAGATCATTACTTTGTGCGGAATACTCAATAAGCTGCATTTCAGCGCATTGTGTTTTTCTTCCCTAAGCGCTAACATGTACTTCGTGTTGTAAATGATGCCAGATCCATGGTTTTCAAAGGTAGTTACAAACTGCGTTGGCGCTGATGTTCTCGCTGGATGTGGAGTTGTGTGCATTTCAAAGGAGCAGCTAGATCATTACTTTGTGCGGAATACTCAATAAGATGCTTTTCAGCACATTGTGTTGTATAGATAGTGTGTGAGAAAAGTGGGATTTCGTTTTAAGTGGGTTTTCCATTGTGAAGCAGTTTCACATTCTGAGTTTCTTCCCTATAGCTAACATGTACTTCGTGTTGTAAATGGTGCCAGAACCTTGGTTTTCGAAAGTAGCTGAAAACTGCATTGGTGTTGATGTTCTCGCTGGATGTGGAGTGGGCTGCATTTCAAAGGAGTAGCTAGATCATTATTTTGTGCGGAACACTCAATAAGCTGCATTTCAGCGCATTGTGTTTTTCTTCGCGAAAGCTAACATGTACTTCGTGTTGTAAATGGTGCCAGAACCTTGGTTTTCAAAGGTAGCTGAAAACTGCTTTGGCGTTGATGTTCTCCCTGAACGTGGAGTTGTCTGCATTTCAAAGGAGCAGCTAGATCATTACTTTGAGCGGAATACTCAAGAAGCTGCATTTCCGCACATTGTGTTTTATAGACACTGTGTGAGAAAAGTGGGATTTCGTTCGAAGCGGGTTTTCCATTGTGAAGCAGTTTCACATTCTGAGTTTCTTCCCTATAGCTAACATATACTTCATGCTGTAAATGGTGCCAGAGCCTTGGTTTTCAAAGGTAGCTGCAAATTGCGTTGGCTCTGCTGTTCTCACTGAATGTGGATTTGTCTGCATTTCAAAGGAGCAGCTAGATCATTACTTTGAACGGAATACTCAAGAAGCTGCATTTCAGCACATTGTGGTTTTCTTCGCTAACGCTAACATGTACTTCGTGTTGTAAACGGTGCCAGAACCTTGGTTTTCGAAAGTAGCTGAAAACTGCATTGGTGTTGATGTTCTCGCTCGATGTGGAGTGGGTTGCATTTCAAAGGAGTAGCTAGATCATTACTTTTGTGCGGAACACTCTATAAGCTGCATTTCAGCGCATTGTGTTTTTCTTCCCTAACGCTAACATGTACTTCGTGTTGTAAATGGTGCCAGAACCTTGGTTTTCAAAGGTAGCTGAAAACTGCTTTGGCGGTGCAGTTCTTGCTGAACGTGGAGTTGTCAGCATTTCAAAGGAGCAGCTAGATCATTACTTTGAGCGGAATACTCAAGAAGCTGCATTTCAGCGCATTGTGTTTTTCTTCCCTATAGCTAACATGTACTTCGTGTTGTAAATACTGCCAGAACCTTGGTTTTCAAAGGTAGCTGAAAAATCCATTGGTGTTGATGTTCTCGCTGGATGTGGAGTTGTCTGCATTTCAAAGGAGCAGCTAGATCATTACTTTGTGCGGAATACTCAATAAGCTGCATTTCAGCGCATTGTGTTTTTCTTCCCTAACGCTAACATGTACTTCGTGTTGTAAATGATGCCAGAACCATGGTTTTCAAAGGTAGTTACAAACTGCGTTGGCGCTGATGTTCTCGCTGGATGTGGAGTTGTCTGCATTTCAAAGGAGCAGCTAGATCATTACTTTGTGCGGAATACTCAATAAGATGCTTTTCAGCACATTGTGTTGTATAGATAGTGTGTGAGAAAAGTTGGGATTTCGTTTTAAGAGGGTTTTCCATTGTGAAGCAGTTTCACATTCTGAGTTTCTTCCCTATAGCTAACATGTACTTCGTGTTGTAAATGGTGCCAGAACCTTGGTTTTCAAAGGTAGCTGCAAACTGCGTTGGCGCTGATGTTCTCGCTGAACGTGGAGTTGTCTGCATTTCAAAGGAGCAGCCAGATCATTACTTTGTGCAGAATACTCCATAAGCTGCATTTCAGCACATTGTGTTTTTCTTCGCGAAAGCTAACATGTACTTCGTGTTGTAAATGGTGCCAGAACCTTGGTTTTCGAAAGTAGCTGAAAACTGCATTGGTGTTGATGTTCTCGCTGGATGTGGAGTGGGCTGCATTTCAAAGGAGTAGCTAGATCATTATTTTGTGCGGAACCCTCAATAAGCTGCATTTCAGCGCATTGTGTTTTTCTTCGCTATAGCTAACATGTACTTCGTGTTGTAAATGGTGCCAGAGCCTTGGTTTTCAAAGGTACCTGAAAACTGCTTTGGCGTTGATGTTCTCCCTGAACGTGGAGTTGTCTGCATTTCAAAGGAGCAGCTAGATCATTACTTTGAGCGGAATACTCAAGAAGCTGCATTTCAGCGCATTGTGTTTTTCTTCCCTATAGCTAACATGTACTTCGTGTTGTAAATGGTGCCAGAACCTTGGTTTTCAAAGGTAGCTGAAAAATCCATTGGTGTTGATGTTCTCGCTGGATGTGGAGTTGTCTGCATTTCAAAGGAGCAGCTAGATCATTACTTTGTGCGGAATACTCAATAAGCTGCATTTCAGCGCATTGTGTTTTTCTTCCCTAACGCTAACATGTACTTCGTGTTGTAAATGATGCCAGAACCATGGTTTTCAAAGGTAGTTACAAACTGCGTTGGCGCTGATGTTCTCGCTGGATGTGGAGTTGTCTGCATTTCAAAGGAGCAGCTAGATCATTACTTTGTGCGGAATACTCAATAAGATGCTTTTCAGCACATTGTGTTGTATAGATAGTGTGTGAGAAAAGTTGGGATTTCGTTTTAAGAGGGTTTTCCATTGTGAAGCAGTTTCACATTCTGAGTTTCTTCCCTATAGCTAACATGTACTTCGTGTTGTAAATGGTGCCAGAACCTTGGTTTTCAAAGGTAGCTGCAAACTGCGTTGGCGCTGATGTTCTCGCTGAACGTGGAGTTGTCTGCATTTCAAAGGAGCAGCCAGATCATTACTTTGTGCAGAATACTCCATAAGCTGCATTTCAGCACATTGTGTTTTTCTTCACGAAAGCTAACATGTACTTCGTGTTGTAAATGGTGCCAGAACCTTGGTTTTCGAAAGTAGCTGAAAACTGCATTGGTGTTGATGTTCTCGCTGGATGTGGAGTGGGCTGCATTTCAAAGGAGTAGCTAGATCATTATTTTGTGCGGAACCCTCAATAAGCTGCATTTCAGCGCATTGTGTTTTTCTTCGCTATAGCTAACATGTACTTCGTGTTGTAAATGGTGCCAGAACCTTGGTTTTCAAAGGTAGCTGAAAACTGCTTTGGCGTTGATGTTCTCCCTGAACGTGGAGTTGTCTGCATTTCAAAGGAGCAGCTAGATCATTACTTTGAGCGGAATACTCAAGAAGCTGCATTTCCGCACATTGTGTTTTATAGACACTGTGTGAGAAAAGTGGGATTTCGTTCGAAGCGGGTTTTCCATTGTGAAGCAGTTTCACATTCTGAGTTTCTTCCCTATAGCTAACATATACTTCATGCTGTAAATGGTGCCAGAGCCTTGGTTTTCAAAGGTAGCTGCAAATTGCGTTGGCTCTGCTGTTCTCACTGAACGTGGAGTTGTCTGCATTTCAAAGGAGCAGCTAGATCATTACTTTGTCTGAATACTCAAGAAGCTGCATTTCAGCACATTGTGGTTTTCTTCGCTAACGCTAACATGTACTTCGTGTTGTAAATGGTGCCAGAACCTTGGTTTTCAAAGGTAGCTGAAAACTGCATTGGCGTTGATGTTCTCGCTAGATCGTGGAGTGGGTTGCATTTCAAAGGAGCAGCTAGATCATTATTTTGTGCGGAACACTCTATAAGCTGCATTTCAGCGCATTGTGTTTTTCTTCCCTAACGCTAACATGTACTTCGTGTTGTAAATGGTGCCAGAACCTTGGTTTTCAAAGGTAGCTGAAAACTGCTTTGGCGGTGCAGTTCTTGCTGAACGTGGAGTTGTCGCATTTCAAAGGAGCAGCTAGATCATTACTTTGAGCGGAATACTCAAGAAGCTGCATTTCAGCGCATTGTGTTTTCTTCCCTATAGCTAACATGTACTTCGTGTTGTAAATGGTGCCAGAACCTTGGTTTTCAAAGGTAGCTGAAAAATCCATTGGTGTTGATGTTCTCGCTGGATGTGGAGTTGTCTGCATTTCAAAGGAGCAGCTAGATCATTACTTTGTGCGGAATACTCAATAAGCTGCATTTCAGCGCATTGTGTTTTTCTTCCCTAACGCTAACATGTACTTCGTGTTGTAAATGATGCCAGAACCATGGTTTTCAAAGGTAGTTACAAACTGCGTTGGCGCTGATGTTCTCGCTGGATGTGGAGTTGTCTGCATTTCAAAGGAGCAGCTAGATCATTACTTTGTGCGGAATACTCAATAAGCTGCATTTCAGCACATTGTGGTTTTCTTCGCGAAAGCTAACATGTACTTCGTGTTGTAAATGGTGCCAGAACCTTGGTTTTCGAAAGTAGCTGAAAACTGCATTGGTGTTGATGTTCTCGCTGGATGTGGAGTGGGCTGCATTTCAAAGGAGTAGCTAGATCATTATTTTGTGCGGAACACTCAATAAGCTGCATTTCAGCGCATTGTGTTTTTCTTCGCGAAAGCTAACATGTACTTCGTGTTGTAAATGGTGCCAGAACCTTGGTTTTCAAAGGTAGCTGAAAACTGCTTTGGCGTTGATGTTCTCCCTGAACGTGGAGTTGTCTGCATTTCAAAGGAGCAGCTAGATCATTACTTTGAGCGGAATACTCAAGAAGCTGCATTTCCGCACATTGTGTTTTATAGACACTGTGTGAGAAAAGTGGGATTTCGTTCGAAGCGGGTTTTCCATTGTGAAGCAGTTTCACATTCTGAGTTTCTTCCCTATAGCTAACATATACTTCATGCTGTAAATGGTGCCAGAGCCTTGGTTTTCAAAGGTAGCTGCAAATTGCGTTGGCTCTGCTGTTCTCACTGAACGTGGAGTTGTCTGCATTTCAAAGGAGCAGCTAGATCATTACGTTGTCTGTAATACTCAATAAGCTGCCTTTCAGCGCACTGTGTTTTTCTTCCCTAACGCTAACATGTACTTCGTGTTGTAAATGGTGCCAGAGACTTGGTTTTCAAAGGTAGCTGCAAACTGCGTTGGCGCTGCTGTTCTCACTGAACGTGGAGTTGTCTGCATTTCAAAGGAGCAGCTAGATCATTACGTTGTCTGGATACTCAATAAGCTGCCTTTCATCGCATTGTGTTTTTCTTCGCTATAGCTAACATGTACTTCGTGTTGTAAATGGTGCCAGAACCTTGGTTTTCAAAGGTAGCTGAAAACTGCTTTGGCGCTGATGTTCTCCCTGAACGTGGAGTTGTCTGCATTTCAAAGGAGCAGCTAGATCATTACTTTGTGCGGAATACTCAAGAAGCTGCATTTCAGCACATTGTGGTTTTCTTCGCTAACGCTAACATGTACTTCGTGTTGTAAACGGTGCCAGAACCTTGGTTTTCGAAAGTAGCTGAAAACTGCATTGGTGTTGATGTTCTCGTTCGATGTGGAGTGGGTTGCATTTCAAAGGAGTAGCTAGATCATTATTTTGTGCGGAACACTCTATAAGCTGCATTTCAGCGCATTGTGTTTTTCTTCCCTAACGCTAACATGTACTTCGTGTTTTAAATGGTGCCAGAACCTTGGTTTTCAAAGGTAGCTGAAAACTGCTTTGGCGGTGCAGTTCTTGCTGAACGTGGAGTTGTCTGCATTTCAAAGGAGCAGCTAGATCATTACTTTGAGCGGAATACTCAAGAAGCTGCATTTCAGCGCATTGTGTTTTTCTTCCCTAACGCTAACATGTACTTCGTGTTGTAAATGGTGCCAGAACATTGGTTTTCAAAGGTAGCTGAAAACTGCATTGGTGTTGATGTTCTCGCTGGATGTGGAGTTGTCTGCATTTCAAAGGAGCAGCTAGATCATTACTTTGTGCTGAATCCTCAATAAGCTGCATTTCAGCGCATTGTGTTTTTCTTCCCTAACGCTAACATGTACTTCGTGTTGTAAATGGTGCCAGAACCTTGGTTTTCAAAGGTAGCTGAAAACTGCGTTGGCGTTGATGTTCTCGCTGGATGTGGAGTTGTCTGCATTTCAAAGGAGCAGCTAGATCATTACTTTGTGCGGAATACTCAATAAGATGCTTTTCAGCACATTGTGTTTTATAGACACTGTGTGAGAAAAGTGGGATTTCGTTTTAAGTGGGTTTTCCATTGTGAAGCAGTTTCACATTCTGAGTTTCTTCCCTATAGCTAACATGTACTTCGTGTTGTAAATGGTGCCAGAACCTTGGTTTTCAAAGGTAGCTGCAAACTGCGTTGGCGCTGCTGTTCTCGCTGAACGTGGAGTTGTCTGCATTTCAAAGGAGCAGCCAGATCATTACTTTGTGCAGAATACTCCATAAGCTGCATTTCAGCACATTGTGTTTTTCTTCGCGAAAGCTAACATGTACTTCGTGTTGTAAATGGTGCCAGAACCTTGGTTTTCGAAAGTAGCTGAAAACTGCATTGGTGTTGATGTTCTCGCTGGATGTGGAGTGGGCTGCATTTCAAAGGAGTAGCTAGATCATTACTTTGTGCGGAACACTCAATAAGCTGCATTTCAGCGCATTGTGTTTTTCTTCGCTATAGCTAACATGTACTTCGTGTTGTAAATGGTGCCAGAACCTTGGTTTTCAAAGGTAGCTGAAAACTGCTTTGGCGTTGATGTTCTCCCTGAACGTGGAGTTGTCTGCATTTCAAAGGAGCAGCTAGATCATTACTTTGAGCGGAATACTCAAGAAGCTGCATTTCAGCACATTGTGTTTTATAGACACTGTGTGAGAAAGTGGGATTTCGTTCGAAGCGGGTTTTCCATTGTGAAGCAGTTTCACATTCTGAGTTTCTTCCCTATAGCTAACATATACTTCATGCTGTAAATGGTGCCAGAGACCTTGGTTTTCAAAGGTAGCTGCAAATTGCGTTGGCTCTGCTGTTCTCACTGAACGTGGAGTTGTCTGCATTTCAAAGGAGCAGCTAGATCATTACGTTGTCTGTAATACTCAATAAGCTGCCTTTCAGCGCATTGTGTTTTTCTTCCCTAACGCTAACATGTACTTCGTGTTGTAAATGGTGCCAGAACCTTGCTTTTCAAAGGTAGCTGAAAACTGCATTGGCGTTGATGTTCTCGCTGAATGTGGAGTTGTCTGCATTTCAAAGGAGCAGCTAGATCATTACTTTGTGCGGAATACTCAAGAAGCTGCATTTCAGCACATTGTGTTTTATAGATAGTGTGTGAGAAAAGTTGGGATTTCGTTTTAAGAGGGTTTTCCATTGTGAAGCAGTTTCACATTCTGAGTTTCTTCCCTATAGCTAACATGTACTTCGTGTTGTAAATGGTTCCAGAACCTTGGTTTTCGAAAGCAGCTGAAAACTGCGTTGGTGTTGATGTTCTCGCTGGATGTGGAGTTGTCTGCATTTCAAAGGAGCAGCTAGATCATTACTTTGTGCGGAATACTCAATAAGCTGCATTTCAGCACATTGTGTTTTTCTTCGCGAAAGCTAACATGTACTTCGTGTTGTAAATGGTGCCAGAACCTTGGTTTTCGAAAGTAGCTGAAAACTGCATTGGTGTTGATGTTCTCGCTGGATGTGGAGTGGGCTGCATTTCAAAGGAGTAGCTAGATCATTATTTTGTGCGGAACCCTCAATAAGCTGCATTTCAGCGCATTGTGTTTTTCTTCGCTATAGCTAACATGTACTTCGTGTTGTAAATGGTGCCAGAGCCTTGGTTTTCAAAGGTACCTGAAAACTGCTTTGGCGTTGATGTTCTCCCTGAACGTGGAGTTGTCTGCATTTCAAAGGAGCAGCTAGATCATTACTTTGAGCGGAATACTCAAGAAGCTGCATTTCAGCGCATTGTGTTTTTCTTCGCTATAGCTAACATGTACTTCGTGTTGTAAATGGTGCCAGAACCTTGGTTTTCAAAGGTAGCTGCAAACTGCGTTGGCGCTGCTGTTCTCGCTGAACGTGGAGTTGTCTGCATTTCAAAGGAGCAGCCAGATCATTACTTTGTGCAGAATACTCCATAAGCTGCATTTCAGCACATTGTGGTTTTCTTCGCGAAAGCTAACATGTACTTCGTGTTGTAAATGGTGCCAGAACCTTGGTTTTCGAAAGTAGCTGAAAACTGCATTGGTGTTGATGTTCTCGCTGGATGTGGAGTGGGCTGCATTTCAAAGGAGTAGCTAGATCATTATTTTGTGCGGAACACTCAATAAGCTGCATTTCAGCGCATTGTGTTTTTCTTCGCTATAGCTAACATGTACTTCGTGTTGTAAATGGTGCCAGAACCTTGGTTTTCAAAGGTAGCTGAAAACTGCTTTGGCGTTGATGTTCTCCCTGAACGTGGAGTTGTCTGCATTTCAAAGGAGCAGCTAGATCATTACTTTGAGCGGAATACTCAAGAAGCTGCATTTCCGCACATTGTGTTTTATAGACACTGTGTGAGAAAAGTGGGATTTCGTTCGAAGCGGGTTTTCCATTGTGAAGCAGTTTCACATTCTGAGTTTCTTCCCTATAGCTAACATATACTTCATGCTGTAAATGGTGCCAGAGCCTTGGTTTTCAAAGGTAGCTGCAAATTGCGTTGGCTCTGCTGTTCTCACTGAACGTGGAGTTGTCTGCATTTCAAAGGAGCAGCTAGATCATTACGTTGTCTGTAATACTCAATAAGCTGCCTTTCAGCGCATTGTGTTTTTCTTCCCTAACGCTAACATGTACTTCGTGTTGTAAATGGTGCCAGAACCTTGCTTTTCAAAGGTAGCTGAAAACTGCATTGGCGTTGATGTTCTCGCTGAACGTGGAGTTGACTGCATTTCAAAGGAGCAGCTAGATCATTACTTTGTGCGGAATACTCAAGAAGCTGCATTTCCGCACATTGTGTTTTATAGATAGTGTGTGAGAAAAGTTGGGATTTCGTTTTAAGAGGGTTTTCCTTTGTGAAGCAGTTTCACATTCTGAGTTCTTCCATATAGGTAACATGTACTTCGTGTTGTAAATGGTTCCAGAACCTTGGTTTTCGAAAGCAGCTGAAAACTGCATTGGTGTTGATGTTCTCGCTGGATGTGGAGTTGTCTGCATTTCAAAGGAGCAGCTAGATCATTACTTTGTGCGGAATACTCAATAAGCTGCATTTCAGCGCATTGTGTTTTTCTTCCCTAACGCTAACATGTACTTCGTGTTGTAAATGATGCCAGATCCATGGTTTTCAAAGGTAGTTACAAACTGCGTTGGCGCTGATGTTCTCGCTGGATGTGGAGTTGTCTGCATTTCAAAGGAGCAGCTAGATCATTACTTTGTGCGGAATACTCAATAAGATGCTTTTCAGCACATTGTGTTGTATAGATAGTGTGTGAGAAAAGTGGGATTTCGTTTTAAGTGGGTTTTCCATTGTGAAGCAGTTTCACATTCTGAGTTTCTTCCCTATAGCTAACATGTACTTCGTGTTGTAAATGGTGCCAGAACCTTGGTTTTCGAAAGTAGCTGAAAACTGCATTGGTGTTGATGTTCTCGCTGGATGTGGAGTGGGCTGCATTTCAAAGGAGTAGCTAGATCATTATTTTGTGCGGAACACTCAATAAGCTGCATTTCAGCGCATTGTGTTTTTCTTCGCGAAAGCTAACATGTACTTCGTGTTGTAAATGGTGCCAGAACCTTGGTTTTCAAAGGTAGCTGAAAACTGCTTTGGCGTTGATGTTCTCCCTGAACGTGGAGTTGTCTGCATTTCAAAGGAGCAGCTAGATCATTACTTTGAGCGGAATACTCAAGAAGCTGCATTTCCGCACATTGTGTTTTATAGACACTGTGTGAGAAAAGTGGGATTTCGTTCGAAGCGGGTTTTCCATTGTGAAGCAGTTTCACATTCTGAGTTTCTTGCCTATAGCTAACATATACTTCATGCTGTAAATGGTGCCAGAGCCTTGGTTTTCAAAGGTAGCTGCAAATTGCGTTGGCTCTGCTGTTCTCACTGAACGTGGAGTTGTCTGCATTTCAAAGGAGCAGCTAGATCATTACTTTGAGCGGAATACTCAAGAAGCTGCATTTCAGCGCATTGTGTTTTTCTTCGCTAACGCTAACATGTACTTCGTGTTGTAAATGGTGCCAGAACCTTGGTTTTCAAAGGTAGCTGCAAACTGCGTTGGCGCTGATGTTCTCGCTGAACGTGGAGTTGTCTGCATTTCAAAGGAGCAGCTAGATCATTACTTTGTGCAGAATACTCCATAAGCTGCATTTCAGCACATTGTGTTTTTCTTCGCGAAAGCTAACATGTACTTCGTGTTGTAAATGGTGCCAGAACCTTGGTTTTCGAAAGTAGCTGAAAACTGCATTGGTGTTGATGTTCTCGCTGGATGTGGAGTGGGCTGCATTTCAAAGGAGTAGCTAGATCATTATTTTGTGCGGAACACTCAATAAGCTGCATTTCAGCGCATTGTGTTTTTCTTCGCTATAGCTAACATGTACTTCGTGTTGTAAATGGTGCCAGAACCTTGGTTTTCAAAGGTAGCTGAAAACTGCTTTGGCGTTGATGTTCTCCCTGAACGTGGAGTTGTCTGCATTTCAAAGGAGCAGCTAGATCATTACTTTGAGCGGAATACTCAAGAAGCTGCATTTCCGCACATTGTGTTTTATAGACACTGTGTGAGAAAAGTGGGATTTCGTTCGAAGCGGGTTTTCCATTGTGAAGCAGTTTCACATTCTGAGTTTCTTCCCTATAGCTAACATATACTTCATGCTGTAAATGGTGCCAGAGCCTTGGTTTTCAAAGGCAGCTGCAAATTGCGTTGGCTCTGCTGTTCTCACTGAATGTGGAGTTGTCTGCATTTCAAAGGAGCAGCTAGATCATTACTTTGTACGGAATACTCAAGAAGCTGCATTTCAGCACATTGTGTTTTTCTTCGCTATAGCTAACATGTACTTCGTGTTGTAAATGGTGCCAGAACCTTGGTTTTCGAAAGTAGCTGAAAACTGCATTGGTGTTGATGTTCTCGCTCGATGTGGAGTGGGTTGCATTTCAAAGGAGTAGCTAGATCATTATTTTGTGCGGAACACTCTATAAGCTGCATTTCAGCGCATTGTGTTTTTCTTCACTAACGCTAACATGTACTTCGTGTTGTAAATGGTGCCAGAACCTTGGTTTTCAAAGGTAGCTGAAAACTGCTTTGGCGTGCAGTTCTCGCTGAACGTGGAGTTGTCTGCATTTCAAAGGAGCAGCTAGATCATTACTTTGAGCGGAATACTCAAGAAGCTGCATTTCAGCGCATTGTGTTTTTGTTCCCTATAGCTAACATGTACTTCGTGTTGTAAATGGTGCCAGAACCTTGGTTTTCAAAGGTAGCTGAAAACTGCATTGGTGTTGATGTTCTCGCTGGATGTGGAGTTGTCTGCATTTCAAAGGAGCAGCTAGATCATTACTTTGTGCGGAATACTCAATAAGCTGCATTTCAGCGCATTGTGTTTTTCTTCCCTAACGCTAACATGTACTTCGTGTTGTAAATGATGCCAGAACCATGGTTTTCAAAGGTAGTTACAAACTGCGTTGGCGCTGATGTTCTCGCTGGATGTGGAGTTGTCTGCATTTCAAAGGAGCAGCTAGATCATTACTTTGTGCGGAATACTCAATAAGCTGCATTTCAGCACATTGTGGTTTTCTTCGCGAAAGCTAACATGTACTTCGTGTTGTAAATGGTGCCAGAACCTTGGTTTTCGAAAGTAGCTGAAAACTGCATTGGTGTTGATGTTCTCGCTGGATGTGGAGTGGGCTGCATTTCAAAGGAGTAGCTAGATCATTATTTTGTGCGGAACACTCAATAAGCTGCATTTCAGCGCATTGTGTTTTTCTTCGCGAAAGCTAACATGTACTTCGTGTTGTAAATGGTGCCAGAACCTTGGTTTTCAAAGGTAGCTGAAAACTGCTTTGGCGTTGATGTTCTCCCTGAACGTGGAGTTGTCTGCATTTCAAAGGAGCAGCTAGATCATTACTTTGAGCGGAATACTCAAGAAGCTGCATTTCCGCACATTGTGTTTTATAGACACTGTGTGAGAAAAGTGGGATTTCGTTCGAAGCGGGTTTTCCATTGTGAAGCAGTTTCACATTCTGAGTTTCTTCCCTATAGCTAACATATACTTCATGCTGTAAATGGTGCCAGAGCCTTGGTTTTCAAAGGTAGCTGCAAATTGCGTTGGCTCTGCTGTTCTCACTGAACGTGGAGTTGTCTGCATTTCAAAGGAGCAGCTAGATCATTACGTTGTCTGTAATACTCAATAAGCTGCCTTTCAGCGCATTGTGTTTTTCTTCCCTAACGCTAACATGTACTTCGTGTTGTAAATGGTGCCAGAACTTTGGTTTTCAAAGGTAGCTGAAAACTGCGTTGTAGTTGATGTTCTCGCTGAACGTGGAGTTGTCTGCATTTCAAAGGAGCAGCTAGATCATTACTTTGTGCGGAATACTCAATAAGCTGCCTTTCATCGCATTGTGTTTTTCTTCGCTATAGCTAACATGTACTTCGTGTTGTAAATGGTGCCAGAACCTTGGTTTTCAAAGGTAGCTGAAAACTGCTTTGGCGCTGATGTTCTCCTGAATGTGGATTTGTCTGCATTTCAAAGGAGCAGCTAGATCATTACTTTGAGCGGAATACTCAAGAAGCTGCATTTCAGCACATTGTGGTTTTCTTCGCTAACGCTAACATGTACTTCGTGTTGTAAACGGTGCCAGAACCTTGGTTTTCGAAAGTAGCTGAAAACTGCATTGGTGTTGATGTTCTCGCTCGATGTGGAGTGGGTTGCATTTCAAAGGAGTAGCTAGATCATTATTTTGTGCGGAACACTCTATAAGCTGCATTTCAGCGCATTGTGTTTTTCTTCCCTAACGCTAACATGTACTTCGTGTTGTAAATGGTGCCAGAACCTTGGTTTTCAAAGGTAGCTGAAAACTGCTTTGGCGGTGCAGTTCTTGCTGAACGTGGAGTTGTCTGCATTTCAAAGGAGCAGCTAGATCATTACTTTGAGCGGAATACTCAAGAAGCTGCATTTCAGCGCATTGTGTTTTTCTTCCCTAACGCTAACATGTACTTCGTGTTGTAAATGGTGCCAGAACCTTGGTTTTCAAAGGTAGCTGAAAAATGCATTGGTGTTGATGTTCTCGCTGGATGTGGAGTTGTCTGCATTTCAAAGGAGCAGCTAGATCATTACTTTGTGCGGAATACTCAATAAGCTGCATTTCAGCGCATTGTGTTTTTCTTCCCTAACGCTAACATGTACTTCGTGTTGTAAATGATGCCAGAACCATGGTTTTCAAAGGTAGTTACAAACTGCGTTGGCGCTGATGTTCTCGCTGGATGTGGAGTTGTCTGCATTTCAAAGGAGCAGCTAGATCATTACTTTGTGCGGAATACTCAATAAGATGCTTTTCAGCACATTGTGTTGTATAGATAGTGTGTGAGAAAAGTTGGGATTTCGTTTTAAGAGGGTTTTCCATTGTGAAGCAGTTTCACATTCTGAGTTTCTTCCCTATAGCTAACATGTACTTCGTGTTGTAAATGGTGCCAGAACCTTGGTTTTCAAAGGTAGCTGCAAACTGCGTTGGCGCTGCTGTTCTCGCTGAACGTGGAGTTGTCTGCATTTCAAAGGAGCAGCCAGATCATTACTTTGTGCAGAATACTCCATAAGCTGCATTTCAGCACATTGTGTTTTTCTTCGCGAAAGCTAACATGTACTTCGTGTTGTAAATGGTGCCAGAACCTTGGTTTTCGAAAGTAGCTGAAAACTGCATTGGTGTTGATGTTCTCGCTGGATGTGGAGTGGGCTGCATTTCAAAGGAGTAGCTAGATCATTATTTTGTGCGGAACACTCAATAAGCTGCATTTCAGCGCATTGTGTTTTTCTTCGCTATAGCTAACATGTACTTCGTGTTGTAAATGGTGCCAGAACCTTGGTTTTCAAAGGTAGCTGAAAACTGCTTTGGCGTTGATGTTCTCCCTGAACGTGGAGTTGTCTGCATTTCAAAGGAGCAGCTAGATCATTACTTTGAGCGGAATACTCAAGAAGCTGCATTTCAGCACATTGTGTTTTATAGACACTGTGTGAGAAAAGTGGGATTTCGTTCGAAGCGGGTTTTCCATTGTGAAGCAGTTTCACATTCTGAGTTTCTTCCCTATAGCTAACATATACTTCATGCTGTAAATGGTGCCAGAGACCTTGGTTTTCAAAGGTAGCTGCAAATTGCGTTGGCTCTGCTGTTCTCACTGAACGTGGAGTTGTCTGCATTTCAAAGGAGCAGCTAGATCATTACGTTGTCTGTAATACTCAATAAGCTGCCTTTCAGCGCATTGTGTTTTTCTTCCCTAACGCTAACATGTACTTCGTGTTGTAAATGGTGCCAGAACCTTGGTTTTCAAAGGTAGCTGAAAACTGCATTGGCGTTGATGTTCTCGCTGAATGTGGAGTTGTCTGCATTTCAAAGGAGCAGCTAGATCATTACTTTGTGCGGAATACTCAAGAAGCTGCATTTCCGCACATTGTGTTTTATAGATAGTGTGTGAGAAAAGTTGGGATTTCGTTTTAAGAGGGTTTTCCTTTGTGAAGCAGTTTCACATTCTGAGTTTCTTCCCTATAGGTAACATGTACTTCGTGTTGTAAATGGTTCCAGAACCTTGGTTTTCGAAAGCTAGCTGAAAACTGCATTGGTGTTGATGTTCTCGCTGGATGTGGAGTTGTCTGCATTTCAAAGGAGCAGCTAGATCATTACTTTGTGCGGAATACTCAAGAAGCTGCATTTCAGCACATTGTGTTTTATAGCACTGTGTGAGAAAAGTGGGATTTCTTCGAAGCGGGTTTTCCATTGTGAAGCAGTTTCACATTCTGTTTCTTTCCTATAGATAACATATACTTCGTGTTGTAAATGGTGCCAGAACCTTGGTTTTCAAAGGTAGCTGAAAACTGCATTGGTGTTGATGTTCTCGCTGGATGTGGAGTTGTCTGCATTTCAAAGGAGCAGCTAGATCATTACTTTGTGCGGAATACTCAATAAGCTGCATTTAAGCACATTGTGTTTTTCTTCGCTATAGCTAACATGTACTTCGTGTTGTAAATGGTGCCTGAACCTTGGTTTTCAAAGGTAGCTGAAAACTGCTTTGGCGTTGATGTTCTCGCTGAACGTGGAGTTGTCTGCATTTCAAAGGAGCAGCTAGATCATTACTTTGAGCGGAATACTCAAGAAGCTGCATTTCAGCGCATTGTGTTTTTCTTCGCTATAGCTAACATGTACTTCGTGTTGTAAATGGTGCCAGAACCTTGGTTTTCAAAGGTAGCTGCAAACTGCGTTGGCGCTGCTGTTCTCGCTGAACGTGGAGTTGTCTGCATTTCAAAGGAGCAGCCAGATCATTACTTTGTGCAGAATACTCCATAAGCTGCATTTCAGCACATTGTGGTTTTCTTCGCGAAAGCTAACATGTACTTCGTGTTGTAAATGGTGCCAGAACCTTGGTTTTCGAAAGTAGCTGAAAACTGCATTGGTGTTGATGTTCTCGCTGGATGTGGAGTGGGCTGCATTTCAAAGGAGTAGCTAGATCATTATTTTGTGCGGAACACTCAATAAGCTGCATTTCAGCGCATTGTGTTTTTCTTCGCTATAGCTAACATGTACTTCGTGTTGTAAATGGTGCCAGAACCTTGGTTTTCAAAGGTAGCTGAAAACTGCTTTGGCGTTGATGTTCTCCCTGAACGTGGAGTTGTCTGCATTTCAAAGGAGCAGCTAGATCATTACTTTGAGCGGAATACTCAAGAAGCTGCATTTCCGCACATTGTGTTTTATAGACACTGTGTGAGAAAAGTGGGATTTCGTTCGAAGCGGGTTTTCCATTGTGAAGCAGTTTCACATTCTGAGTTTCTTCCCTATAGCTAACATATACTTCATGCTGTAAATGGTGCCAGAGCCTTGGTTTTCAAAGGTAGCTGCAAATTGCGTTGGCTCTGCTGTTCTCACTGAACGTGGAGTTGTCTGCATTTCAAAGGAGCAGCTAGATCATTACGTTGTCTGTAATACTCAATAAGCTGCCTTTCAGCGCATTGTGTTTTTCTTCCCTAACGCTAACATGTACTTCGTGTTGTAAATGGTGCCAGAACCTTGCTTTTCAAAGGTAGCTGAAAACTGCATTGGCGTTGATGTTCTCGCTGAACGTGGAGTTGACTGCATTTCAAAGGAGCAGCTAGATCATTACTTTGTGCGGAATACTCAAGAAGCTGCATTTCCGCACATTGTGTTTTATAGATAGTGTGTGAGAAAAGTTGGGATTTCGTTTTAAGAGGGTTTTCCTTGTGAAGCAGTTTCACATTCTGAGTTCTTCCTATAGGTAACATGTACTTCGTGTTGTAAATGGTTCCAGAACCTTGGTTTTCGAAAGCAGCTGAAAACTGCATTGGTGTTGATGTTCTCGCTGGATGTGGAGTTGTCTGCATTTCAAAGGAGCAGCTAGATCATTACTTTGTGCGGAATACTCAATAAGCTGCATTTCAGCGCATTGTGTTTTTCTTCCCTAACGCTAACATGTACTTCGTGTTGTAAATGATGCCAGAACCATGGTTTTCAAAGGTAGTTACAAACTGCGTTGGCGCTGATGTTCTCGCTGGATGTGGAGTTGTCTGCATTTCAAAGGAGCAGCTAGATCATTACTTTGTGCGGAATACTCAATAAGCTGCTTTTCAGCACATTGTGTTGTATAGATAGTGTGTGAGAAAAGTGGGATTTCGTTTTAAGGGGTTTTCCATTGTGAAGCAGTTTCACATTCTGAGTTTCTTCCTATAGCTAACATGTACTTCGTGTTGTAAATGGTGCCAGAACCTTGGTTTTCGAAAGTAGCTGAAAACTGCATTGGTGTTGATGTTCTCGCTGGATGTGGAGTGGGCTGCATTTCAAAGGAGTAGCTAGATCATTATTTTGTGCGGAACACTCAATAAGCTGCATTTCAGCGCATTGTGTTTTTCTTCGCGAAAGCTAACATGTACTTCGTGTTGTAAATGGTGCCAGAACCTTGGTTTTCAAAGGTAGCTGAAAACTGCTTTGGCGTTGATGTTCTCCCTGAACGTGGAGTTGTCTGCATTTCAAAGGAGCAGCTAGATCATTACTTTGAGCGGAATACTCAAGAAGCTGCATTTCCGCACATTGTGTTTTATAGACACTGTGTGAGAAAAGTGGGATTTCGTTCGAAGCGGGTTTTCCATTGTGAAGCAGTTTCACATTCTGAGTTTCTTCCCTATAGCTAACATATACTTCATGCTGTAAATGGTGCCAGAGCCTTGGTTTTCAAAGGTAGCTGCAAATTGCGTTGGCTCTGCTGTTCTCACTGAATGTGGATTTGTCTGCATTTCAAAGGAGCAGCTAGATCATTACTTTGAACGGAATACTCAAGAAGCTGCATTTCAGCACATTGTGGTTTTCTTCGCTAACGCTAACATGTACTTCGTGTTGTAAACGGTGCCAGAACCTTGGTTTTCGAAAGTAGCTGAAAACTGCATTGGTGTTGATGTTCTCGCTCGATGTGGAGTGGGTTGCATTTCAAAGGAGTAGCTAGATCATTATTTTGTGCGGAACACTCTATAAGCTGCATTTCAGCGCATTGTGTTTTTCTTCCCTAACGCTAACATGTACTTCGTGTTGTAAATGGTGCCAGAACCTTGGTTTTCAAAGGTAGCTGAAAACTGCTTTGGCGGTGCAGTTCTTGCTGAACGTGGAGTTGTCAGCATTTCAAAGGAGCAGCTAGATCATTACTTTGAGCGGAATACTCTAGAAGCTGCATTTCAGCGCATTGTGTTTTTCTTCCCTATAGCTAACATGTACTTCGTGTTGTAAATGCTGCCAGAACCTTGGTTTTCAAAGGTAGCTGAAAAATCCATTGGTGTTGATGTTCTCGCTGGATGTGGAGTTGTCTGCATTTCAAAGGAGCAGCTAGATCATTACTTTGTGCGGAATACTCAATAAGCTGCATTTCAGCGCATTGTGTTTTTCTTCCCTAACGCTAACATGTACTTCGTGTTGTAAATGATGCCAGAACCATGGTTTTCAAAGGTAGTTACAAACTGCGTTGGCGCTGATGTTCTCGCTGGATGTGGAGTTGTCTGCATTTCAAAGGAGCAGCTAGATCATTACTTTGTGCGGAATACTCAATAAGATGCTTTTCAGCACATTGTGTTGTATAGATAGTGTGTGAGAAAAGTTGGGATTTCGTTTTAAGAGGGTTTTCCATTGTGAAGCAGTTTCACATTCTGAGTTTCTTCCCTATAGCTAACATGTACTTCGTGTTGTAAATGGTGCCAGAACCTTGGTTTTCAAAGGTAGCTGCAAACTGCGTTGGCGCTGATGTTCTCGCTGAACGTGGAGTTGTCTGCATTTCAAAGGAGCAGCCAGATCATTACTTTGTGCAGAATACTCCATAAGCTGCATTTCAGCACATTGTGTTTTTCTTCGCGAAAGCTAACATGTACTTCGTGTTGTAAATGGTGCCAGAACCTTGGTTTTCGAAAGTAGCTGAAAACTGCATTGGTGTTGATGTTCTCGCTGGATGTGGAGTGGGCTGCATTTCAAAGGAGTAGCTAGATCATTATTTTGTGCGGAACCCTCAATAAGCTGCATTTCAGCGCATTGTGTTTTTCTTCGCTATAGCTAACATGTACTTCGTGTTGTAAATGGTGCCAGAGCCTTGGTTTTCAAAGGTACCTGAAAACTGCTTTGGCGTTGATGTTCTCCCTGAACGTGGAGTTGTCTGCATTTCAAAGGAGCAGCTAGATCATTACTTTGAGCGGAATACTCAAGAAGCTGCATTTCAGCGCATTGTGTTTTTCTTCGCTATAGCTAACATGTACTTCGTGTTGTAAATGGTGCCAGAACCTTGGTTTTCAAAGGTAGCTGCAAACTGCGTTGGCGCTGCTGTTCTCGCTGAACGTGGAGTTGTCTGCATTTCAAAGGAGCAGCCAGATCATTACTTTGTGCAGAATACTCCATAAGCTGCATTTCAGCACATTGTGGTTTTCTTCGCGAAAGCTAACATGTACTTCGTGTTGTAAATGGTGCCAGAACCTTGGTTTTCGAAAGTAGCTGAAAACTGCATTGGTGTTGATGTTCTCGCTGGATGTGGAGTGGGCTGCATTTCAAAGGAGTAGCTAGATCATTATTTTGTGCGGAACACTCAATAAGCTGCATTTCAGCGCATTGTGTTTTTCTTCGCTATAGCTAACATGTACTTCGTGTTGTAAATGGTGCCAGAACCTTGGTTTTCAAAGGTAGCTGAAAACTGCTTTGGCGTTGATGTTCTCCCTGAACGTGGAGTTGTCTGCATTTCAAAGGAGCAGCTAGATCATTACTTTGAGCGGAATACTCAAGAAGCTGCATTTCCGCACATTGTGTTTTATAGACACTGTGTGAGAAAAGTGGGATTTCGTTCGAAGCGGGTTTTCCATTGTGAAGCAGTTTCACATTCTGAGTTTCTTCCCTATAGCTAACATATACTTCATGCTGTAAATGGTGCCAGAGCCTTGGTTTTCAAAGGTAGCTGCAAATTGCGTTGGCTCTGCTGTTCTCACTGAACGTGGAGTTGTCTGCATTTCAAAGGAGCAGCTAGATCATTACGTTGTCTGTAATACTCAATAAGCTGCCTTTCAGCGCATTGTGTTTTTCTTCCCTAACGCTAACATGTACTTCGTGTTGTAAATGGTGCCAGAACCTTGCTTTTCAAAGGTAGCTGAAAACTGCATTGGCGTTGATGTTCTCGCTGAACGTGGAGTTGACTGCATTTCAAAGGAGCAGCTAGATCATTACTTTGTGCGGAATACTCAAGAAGCTGCATTTCCGCACATTGTGTTTTATAGATAGTGTGTGAGAAAAGTTGGGATTTCGTTTTAAGAGGGTTTTCCTTTGTGAAGCAGTTTCACATTCTGAGTTCTTCCATATAGGTAACATGTACTTCGTGTTGTAAATGGTTCCAGAACCTTGGTTTTCGAAAGCAGCTGAAAACTGCATTGGTGTTGATGTTCTCGCTGGATGTGGAGTTGTCTGCATTTCAAAGGAGCAGCTAGATCATTACTTTGTGCGGAATACTCAATAAGCTGCATTTCAGCGCATTGTGTTTTTCTTCCCTAAGCGCTAACATGTACTTCGTGTTGTAAATGATGCCAGATCCATGGTTTTCAAAGGTAGTTACAAACTGCGTTGGCGCTGATGTTCTCGCTGGATGTGGAGTTGTGTGCATTTCAAAGGAGCAGCTAGATCATTACTTTGTGCGGAATACTCAATAAGATGCTTTTCAGCACATTGTGTTGTATAGATAGTGTGTGAGAAAAGTGGGATTTCGTTTTAAGTGGGTTTTCCATTGTGAAGCAGTTTCACATTCTGAGTTTCTTCCCTATAGCTAACATGTACTTCGTGTTGTAAATGGTGCCAGAACCTTGGTTTTCGAAAGTAGCTGAAAACTGCATTGGTGTTGATGTTCTCGCTGGATGTGGAGTGGGCTGCATTTCAAAGGAGTAGCTAGATCATTATTTTGTGCGGAACACTCAATAAGCTGCATTTCAGCGCATTGTGTTTTTCTTCGCGAAAGCTAACATGTACTTCGTGTTGTAAATGGTGCCAGAACCTTGGTTTTCAAAGGTAGCTGAAAACTGCTTTGGCGTTGATGTTCTCCCTGAACGTGGAGTTGTCTGCATTTCAAAGGAGCAGCTAGATCATTACTTTGAGCGGAATACTCAAGAAGCTGCATTTCCGCACATTGTGTTTTATAGACACTGTGTGAGAAAAGTGGGATTTCGTTCGAAGCGGGTTTTCCATTGTGAAGCAGTTTCACATTCTGAGTTTCTTCCCTATAGCTAACATATACTTCATGCTGTAAATGGTGCCAGAGCCTTGGTTTTCAAAGGTAGCTGCAAATTGCGTTGGCTCTGCTGTTCTCACTGAACGTGGAGTTGTCTGCATTTCAAAGGAGCAGCTAGATCATTACGTTGTCTGTAATACTCAATAAGCTGCCTTTCAGCGCACTGTGTTTTTCTTCCCTAACGCTAACATGTACTTCGTGTTGTAAATGGTGCCAGAGACTTGGTTTTCAAAGGTAGCTGCAAACTGCGTTGGCGCTGCTGTTCTCACTGAACGTGGAGTTGTCTGCATTTCAAAGGAGCAGCTAGATCATTACGTTGTCTGGATACTCAATAAGCTGCCTTTCATCGCATTGTGTTTTTCTTCGCTATAGCTAACATGTACTTCGTGTTGTAAATGGTGCCAGAACCTTGGTTTTCAAAGGTAGCTGAAAACTGCTTTGGCGCTGATGTTCTCCCTGAACGTGGATTTGTCTGCATTTCAAAGGAGCAGCTAGATCATTACTTTGAACGGAATACTCAAGAAGCTGCATTTCAGCACATTGTGGTTTTCTTCGCTAACGCTAACATGTACTTCGTGTTGTAAACGGTGCCAGAACCTTGGTTTTCGAAAGTAGCTGAAAACTGCATTGGTGTTGATGTTCTCGCTCGATGTGGAGTGGGTTGCATTTCAAAGGAGTAGCTAGATCATTATTTTGTGCGGAACACTCTATAAGCTGCATTTCAGCGCATTGTGTTTTTCTTCCCTAACGCTAACATGTACTTCGTGTTTTAAATGGTGCCAGAACCTTGGTTTTCAAAGGTAGCTGAAAACTGCTTTGGCGGTGCAGTTCTTGCTGAACGTGGAGTTGTCTGCATTTCAAAGGAGCAGCTAGATCATTACTTTGAGCGGAATACTCAAGAAGCTGCATTTCAGCGCATTGTGTTTTTCTTCCCTATAGCTAACATGTACTTCGTGTTGTAAATGGTGCCAGAACCTTGGTTTTCAAAGGTAGCTGAAAAATGCATTGGTGTTGATGTTCTCGCTGGATGTGGAGTTGTCTGCATTTCAAAGGAGCAGCTAGATCATTACTTTGTGCGGAATACTCAATAAGCTGCATTTCAGCGCATTGTGTTTTTCTTCCCTAACGCTAACATGTACTTCGTGTTGTAAATGATGCCAGAACCATGGTTTTCAAAGGTAGTTACAAACTGCGTTGGCGCTGATGTTCTCGCTGGATGTGGAGTTGTCTGCATTTCAAAGGAGCAGCTAGATCATTACTTTGTGCGGAATACTCAATAAGATGCTTTTCAGCACATTGTGTTGTATAGATAGTGTGTGAGAAAAGTGGGATTTCGTTTTAAGTGGGTTTTCCATTGTGAAGCAGTTTCACATTCTGAGTTTCTTCCCTATAGCTAACATGTACTTCGTGTTGTAAATGGTGCCAGAACCTTGGTTTTCAAAGGTAGCTGCAAACTGCGTTGGCGCTGCTGTTCTCGCTGAACGTGGAGTTGTCTGCATTTCAAAGGAGCAGCCAGATCATTACTTTGTGCAGAATACTCCATAAGCTGCATTTCAGCACATTGTGTTTTTCTTCGCGAAAGCTAACATGTACTTCGTGTTGTAAATGGTGCCAGAACCTTGGTTTTCGAAAGTAGCTGAAAACTGCATTGGTGTTGATGTTCTCGCTGGATGTGGAGTGGGCTGCATTTCAAAGGAGTAGCTAGATCATTATTTTGTGCGGAACACTCAATAAGCTGCATTTCAGCGCATTGTGTTTTTCTTCGCTATAGCTAACATGTACTTCGTGTTGTAAATGGTGCCAGAACCTTGGTTTTCAAAGGTAGCTGAAAACTGCTTTGGCGTTGATGTTCTCGCTGAACGTGGAGTTGTCTGCATTTCAAAGGAGCAGCTAGATCATTACTTTGAGCGGAATACTCAAGAAGCTGCATTTCCGCACATTGTGTTTTATAGACACTGTGTGAGAAAAGTGGGATTTCGTTCGAAGCGGGTTTTCCATTGTGAAGCAGTTTCACATTCTGAGTTTCTTCCCTATAGCTAACATATACTTCATGCTGTAAATGGTGCCAGAGACTTGGTTTTCAAAGGTAGCTGCAAATTGCGTTGGCTCTGCTGTTCTCACTGAACGTGGAGTTGTCTGCATTTCAAAGGAGCAGCTAGATCATTACGTTGTCTGTAATACTCAATAAGCTGCCTTTCAGCGCATTGTGTTTTTCTTCCCTAACGCTAACATGTACTTCGTGTTGTAAATGGTGCCAGAACCTTGCTTTTCAAAGGTAGCTGAAAACTGCATTGGCGTTGATGTTCTCGCTGAATGTGGAGTTGACTGCATTTCAAAGGAGCAGCTAGATCATTACTTTGTGCGGAATACTCAAGAAGCTGCATTTCCGCACATTGTGTTTTATAGATAGTGTGTGAGAAAAGTTGGGATTTCGTTTTAAGAGGGTTTTCCTTTGTGAAGCAGTTTCACATTCTGAGTTTCTTCCCTATAGGTAACATGTACTTCGTGTTGTAAATGGTTCCAGAACCTTGGTTTTCGAAAGCAGCTGAAAACTGCATTGGTGTTGATGTTCTCGCTGGATGTGGAGTGGGCTGCAATACAAAGGAGCAGCTAGATCATTACTTTGTGCGGAATACTCAAGAAGCTGCATTTCAGCACATTGTGTTTTATAGACACTGTGTGAGAAAAGTGGGATTTCATTCGAAGCGGGTTTTCCATTGTGAAGCAGTTTCACATTCTGTTTCTTTCCTATAGATAACATATACTTCGTGTTGTAAATGGTGCCAGAACCTTGGTTTTCAAAGGTAGCTGCAAACTGCGTTGGCGCTGCTGTTCTCACTGAACGTGGAGTTGTCTGCATTTCAAAGGAGCAGCTAGATCATTACGTTGTCTGGATACTCAATAAGCTGCCTTTCATCGCATTGTGTTTTTCTTCGCTATAGCTAACATGTACTTCATGTTGTAAATGGTGCCAGAACCTTGGTTTTCAAAGGTAGCTGAAAACTGCTTTGGCGCTGATGTTCTCGCTGAACGTGGATTTGTCTGCATTTCAAAGGAGCAGCTAGATCATTACTTTGAACGGAATACTCAAGAAGCTGCATTTCAGCACATTGTGGTTTTCTTCGCTAACGCTAACATGTACTTCGTGTTGTAAACGGTGCCAGAACCTTGGTTTTCGAAAGTAGCTGAAAACTGCATTGGTGTTGATGTTCTCGCTCGATGTGGAGTGGGTTGCATTTCAAAGGAGTAGCTAGATCATTATTTTGTGCGGAACACTCTATAAGCTGCATTTCAGCGCATTGTGTTTTTCTTCCCTAACGCTAACATGTACTTCGTGTTGTAAATGGTGCCAGAACCTTGGTTTTCAAAGGTAGCTGAAAACTGCTTTGGCGGTGCAGTTCTTGCTGAACGTGGAGTTGTCTGCATTTCAAAGGAGCAGCTAGATCATTACTTTGAGCGGAATACTCAAGAAGCTGCATTTCAGCGCATTGTGTTTTTCTTCCCTATAGCTAACATGTACTTCGTGTTGTAAATGGTGCCAGAACCTTGGTTTTCAAAGGTAGCTGAAAAATCCATTGGTGTTGATGTTCTCGCTGGATGTGGAGTTGTCTGCATTTCAAAGGAGCAGCTAGATCATTACTTTGTGCGGAATACTCAATAAGCTGCATTTCAGCGCATTGTGTTTTTCTTCCCTAACGCTAACATGTACTTCGTGTTGTAAATGATGCCAGAACCATGGTTTTCAAAGGTAGTTACAAACTGCGTTGGCGCTGATGTTCTCGCTGGATGTGGAGTTGTCTGCATTTCAAAGGAGCAGCTAGATCATTACTTTGTGCGGAATACTCAATAAGATGCTTTTCAGCACATTGTGTTGTATAGATAGTGTGTGAGAAAAGTTGGGATTTCGTTTTAAGAGGGTTTTCCATTGTGAAGCAGTTTCACATTCTGAGTTTCTTCCCTATAGCTAACATGTACTTCGTGTTGTAAATGGTGCCAGAACCTTGGTTTTCAAAGGTAGCTGCAAACTGCGTTGGCGCTGATGTTCTCGCTGAACGTGGAGTTGTCTGCATTTCAAAGGAGCAGCCAGATCATTACTTTGTGCAGAATACTCCATAAGCTGCATTTCAGCACATTGTGTTTTTCTTCGCGAAAGCTAACATGTACTTCGTGTTGTAAATGGTGCCAGAACCTTGGTTTTCGAAAGTAGCTGAAAACTGCATTGGTGTTGATGTTCTCGCTGGATGTGGAGTGGGCTGCATTTCAAAGGAGTAGCTAGATCATTATTTTGTGCGGAACCCTCAATAAGCTGCATTTCAGCGCATTGTGTTTTTCTTCGCTATAGCTAACATGTACTTCGTGTTGTAAATGGTGCCAGAACCTTGGTTTTCAAAGGTAGCTGAAAACTGCTTTGGCGTTGATGTTCTCGCTGAACGTGGAGTTGTCTGCATTTCAAAGGAGCAGCTAGATCATTACTTTGAGCGGAATACTCAAGAAGCTGCATTTCAGCACATTGTGTTTTATAGACACTGTGTGAGAAAAGTGGGATTTCGTTCGAAGCGGGTTTTCCATTGTGAAGCAGTTTCACATTCTGAGTTTCTTCCCTATAGCTAACATATACTTCATGCTGTAAATGGTGCCAGAGCCTTGGTTTTCAAAGGTAGCTGCAAATTGCGTTGGCTCTGCTGTTCTCACTGAACGTGGAGTTGTCTGCATTTCAAAGGAGCAGCTAGATCATTACGTTGTCTGTAATACTCAATAAGCTGCCTTTCAGCGCATTGTGTTTTTCTTCCCTAACGCTAACATGTACTTCGTGTTGTAAATGGTGCCAGAACCTTGCTTTTCAAAGGTAGCTGAAAACTGCATTGGCGTTGATGTTCTCGCTGAACGTGGAGTTGACTGCATTTCAAAGGAGCAGCTAGATCATTACTTTGTGCGGAATACTCAAGAAGCTGCATTTCCGCACATTGTGTTTTATAGATAGTGTGTGAGAAAAGTTGGGATTTCGTTTTAAGAGGGTTTTCCTTTGTGAAGCAGTTTCACATTCTGAGTTCTTCCATATAGGTAACATGTACTTCGTGTTGTAAATGGTTCCAGAACCTTGGTTTTCGAAAGCAGCTGAAAACTGCATTGGTGTTGATGTTCTCGCTGGATGTGGAGTTGTCTGCATTTCAAAGGAGCAGCTAGATCATTACTTTGTGCGGAATACTCAAGAAGCTGCATTTCAGCACATTGTGTTTTATAGACACTGTGTGAGAAAAGTGGGATTTCGTTCGAAGCGGGTTTTCCATTGTGAAGCAGTTTCACATTCTGTTTCTTTCCTATAGATAACATATACTTCGTGTTGTAAATGGTGCCAGAACCTTGGTTTTCAAAGGTAGCTGCAAACTGCGTTGGCGCTGCTGTTCTCACTGAACGTGGAGTTGTCTGCATTTCAAAGGAGCAGCTAGATCATTACGTTGTCTGGATACTCAATAAGCTGCGTTTCATCGCATTGTGTTTTTCTTCGCTATAGCTAACATGTACTTCATGTTGTAAATGGTGCCAGAACCTTGGTTTTCAAAGGTAGCTGAAAACTGCTTTGGCGCTGATGTTCTCGCTGAACGTGGATTTGTCTGCATTTCAAAGGAGCAGCTAGATCATTACTTTGAACGGAATACTCAAGAAGCTGCATTTCAGCACATTGTGGTTTTCTTCGCTAACGCTAACATGTACTTCGTGTTGTAAACGGTGCCAGAACCTTGGTTTTCGAAAGTAGCTGAAAACTGCATTGGTGTTGATGTTCTCGCTCGATGTGGAGTGGGTTGCATTTCAAAGGAGTAGCTAGATCATTATTTTGTGCGGAACACTCTATAAGCTGCATTTCAGCGCATTGTGTATTTCTTCCCTAACGCTAACATGTACTTCGTGTTGTAAATGGTGCCAGAACCTTGGTTTTCAAAGGTAGCTGAAAACTGCTTTGGCGGTGCAGTTCTTGCTGAACGTGGAGTTGTCAGCATTTCAAAGGAGCAGCTAGATCATTACTTTGAGCGGAATACTCAAGAAGCTGCATTTCAGCGCATTGTGTTTTTCTTCCCTATAGCTAACATGTACTTCGTGTTGTAAATGCTGCCAGAACCTTGGTTTTCAAAGGTAGCTGAAAAATGCATTGGTGTTGATGTTCTCGCTGGATGTGGAGTTGTCTGCATTTCAAAGGAGCAGCTAGATCATTACTTTGTGCGGAATACTCAATAAGCTGCATTTCAGCGCATTGTGTTTTTCTTCCCTAACGCTAACATGTACTTCGTGTTGTAAATGATGCCAGAACCATGGTTTTCAAAGGTAGTTACAAACTGCGTTGGCGCTGATGTTCTCGCTGGATGTGGAGTTGTCTGCATTTCAAAGGAGCAGCTAGATCATTACTTTCTGCGGAATACTCAAGAAGCTGCTTTTCAGCACATTGTGTTGTATAGATAGTGTGTGAGAAAAGTTGGGATTTCGTTTTAAGAGGGTTTTCCATTGTGAAGCAGTTTCACATTCTGAGTTTCTTCCCTATAGCTAACATGTACTTCGTGTTGTAAATGGTGCCAGAACCTTGGTTTTCAAAGGTAGCTGCAAACTGCGTTGGCGCTGATGTTCTCGCTGAACGTGGAGTTGTCTGCATTTCAAAGGAGCAGCCAGATCATTACTTTGTGCAGAATACTCCATAAGCTGCATTTCAGCACATTGTGTTTTTCTTCCCGAAAGCTAACATGTACTTCGTGTTGTAAATGGTGCCAGAACCTTGGTTTTCGAAAGTAGCTGAAAACTGCATTGGTGTTGATGTTCTCGCTGGATGTGGAGTGGGCTGCATTTCAAAGGAGTAGCTAGATCATTATTTTGTGCGGAACCCTCAATAAGCTGCATTTCAGCGCATTGTGTTTTTCTTCGCTATAGCTAACATGTACTTCGTGTTGTAAATGGTGCCAGAACCTTGGTTTTCAAAGGTAGCTGAAAACTGCTTTGGCGTTGATGTTCTCCCTGAACGTGGAGTTGTCTGCATTTCAAAGGAGCAGCTAGATCATTACTTTGAGCGGAATACTCAAGAAGCTGCATTTCAGCGCATTGTGTTTTTCTTCGCTATAGCTAACATGTACTTCGTGTTGTAAATGGTGCCAGAACCTTGGTTTTCAAAGGTAGCTGCAAACTGCGTTGGCGCTGCTGTTCTCGCTGAACGTGGAGTTGTCTGCATTTCAAAGGAGCAGCCAGATCATTACTTTGTGCAGAATACTCCATAAGCTGCATTTCAGCACATTGTGGTTTTCTTCGCGAAAGCTAACATGTACTTCGTGTTGTAAATGGTGCCAGAACCTTGGTTTTCGAAAGTAGCTGAAAACTGCATTGGTGTTGATGTTCTCGCTGGATGTGGAGTGGGCTGCATTTCAAAGGAGTAGCTAGATCATTATTTTGTGCGGAACACTCAATAAGCTGCATTTCAGCGCATTGTGTTTTTCTTCGCTATAGCTAACATGTACTTCGTGTTGTAAATGGTGCCAGAACCTTGGTTTTCAAAGGTAGCTGAAAACTGCTTTGGCGTTGATGTTCTCCCTGAACGTGGAGTTGTCTGCATTTCAAAGGAGCAGCTAGATCATTACTTTGAGCGGAATACTCAAGAAGCTGCATTTCCGCACATTGTGTTTTATAGACACTGTGTGAGAAAAGTGGGATTTCGTTCGAAGCGGGTTTTCCATTGTGAAGCAGTTTCACATTCTGAGTTTCTTCCCTATAGCTAACATATACTTCATGCTGTAAATGGTGCCAGAGCCTTGGTTTTCAAAGGTAGCTGCAAATTGCGTTGGCTCTGCTGTTCTCACTGAACGTGGAGTTGTCTGCATTTCAAAGGAGCAGCTAGATCATTACGTTGTCTGTAATACTCAATAAGCTGCCTTTCAGCGCATTGTGTTTTTCTTCCCTAACGCTAACATGTACTTCGTGTTGTAAATGGTGCCAGAACCTTGCTTTTCAAAGGTAGCTGAAAACTGCATTGGCGTTGATGTTCTCGCTGAACGTGGAGTTGACTGCATTTCAAAGGAGCAGCTAGATCATTACTTTGTGCGGAATACTCAAGAAGCTGCATTTCCGCACATTGTGTTTTATAGATAGTGTGTGAGAAAAGTTGGGATTTCGTTTTAAGAGGGTTTTCCTTTGTGAAGCAGTTTCACATTCTGAGTTCTTCCATATAGCTAACATGTACTTCGTGTTGTAAATGGCGCCAGAACCTTGGTTTTCGAAAGCAGCTGAAAAATGCATTGGTGTTGATGTTCTCGCTGGATGTGGAGTTGTCTGCATTTCAAAGGAGCAGCTAGATCATTATTTTGTGCGGAACACTCAATAAGCTGCATTTCAGCGCATTGTGTTTTTCTTCGCGAAAGCTAACATGTACTTCGTGTTGTAAATGGTGCCAGAACCTTGGTTTTCAAAGGTAGCTGAAAACTGCTTTGGCGTTGATGTTCTCCCTGAACGTGGAGTTGTCTGCATTTCAAAGGAGCAGCTAGATCATTACTTTGAGCGGAATACTCAAGAAGCTGCATTTCCGCACATTGTGTTTTATAGACACTGTGTGAGAAAAGTGGGATTTCGTTCGAAGCGGGTTTTCCATTGTGAAGCAGTTTCACATTCTGAGTTTCTTCCCTATAGCTAACATATACTTCATGCTGTAAATGGTGCCAGAGCCTTGGTTTTCAAAGGTAGCTGCAAATTGCGTTGGCTCTGCTGTTCTCACTGAACGTGGAGTTGTCTGCATTTCAAAGGAGCAGCTAGATCATTACGTTGTCTGTAATACTCAATAAGCTGCCTTTCAGCGCATTGTGTTTTTCTTCCCTAACGCTAACATGTACTTCGTGTTGTAAATGGTGCCAGAACCTTGCTTTTCAAAGGTAGCTGAAAACTGCATTGGCGTTGATGTTCTCGCTGAATGTGGAGTTGTCTGCATTTCAAAGGAGCAGCTAGATCATTACTTTGTGCGGAATACTCAAGAAGCTGCATTTCCGCACATTGTGTTTTATAGATAGTGTGTGAGAAAAGTTGGGATTTCGTTTTAAGAGGGTTTTCCTTTGTGAAGCAGTTTCACATTCTGAGTTTCTTCCCTATAGGTAACATGTACTTCGTGTTGCAAATGGTGCCAGAACCTTGCTTTTCCAAAGTAGCTGAAAACTGCATTGGCGTTGATGTTCTCGCTGGATGTGGAGTTGTCTGCATTTCAAAGGAGCAGCTAGATCATTACTTTGTGCGGAATACTCAAGAAGCTGCATTTCAGCACATTGTGTTTTATAGACACTGTGTGAGAAAGTGGGATTTCTTCGAAGCGGGTTTTCCATTGTGAAGCAGTTTCACATTCTGTTTCTTCCTATAGTAACATATACTTCGTGTTGTAAATGGTGCCAGAACCTTGGTTTTCAAAGGTAGCTGCAAACTGCGTTGGCGCTGCTGTTCTCACTGAACGTGGAGTTGTCTGCATTTCAAAGGAGCAGCTAGATCATTACGTTGTCTGGATACTCAATAAGCTGCCTTTCATCGCATTGTGTTTTTCTTCGCTATAGCTAACATGTACTTCGTGTTGTAAATGGTGCCAGAACCTTGGTTTTCAAAGGTAGCTGAAAACTGCTTTGGCGCTGATGTTCTCGCTGAACGTGGATTTGTCTGCATTTCAAAGGAGCAGCTAGATCATTACTTTGAACGGAATACTCAAGAAGCTGCATTTCAGCACATTGTGGTTTTCTTCGCTAACGCTAACATGTACTTCGTGTTGTAAACGGTGCCAGAACCTTGGTTTTCGAAAGTAGCTGAAAACTGCATTGGTGTTGATGTTCTCGCTCGATGTGGAGTGGGTTGCATTTCAAAGGAGTAGCTAGATCATTATTTTGTGCGGAACACTCTATAAGCTGCATTTCAGCGCATTGTGTTTTTCTTCCCTAACGCTAACATGTACTTCGTGTTGTAAATGGTGCCAGAACCTTGGTTTTCAAAGGTAGCTGAAAACTGCTTTGGCGGTGCAGTTCTTGCTGAACGTGGAGTTGTCTGCATTTCAAAGGAGCAGCTAGATCATTACTTTGAGCGGAATACTCAAGAAGCTGCATTTCAGCGCATTGTGTTTTTCTTCCCTATAGCTAACATGTACTTCGTGTTGTAAATGGTGCCAGAACCTTGGTTTTCAAAGGTAGCTGAAAAATGCATTGGTGTTGATGTTCTCGCTGGATGTGGAGTTGTCTGCATTTCAAAGGAGCAGCTAGATCATTACTTTGTGCGGAATACTCAATAAGCTGCATTTCAGCGCATTGTGTTTTTCTTCCCTAACGCTAACATGTACTTCGTGTTGTAAATGATGCCAGAACCATGGTTTTCAAAGGTAGTTACAAACTGCGTTGGCGCTGATGTTCTCGCTGGATGTGGAGTTGTCTGCATTTCAAAGGAGCAGCTAGATCATTACTTTGTGCGGAATACTCAATAAGCTGCTTTTCAGCACATTGTGTTGTATAGATAGTGTGTGAGAAAAGTTGGGATTTCGTTTTAAGAGGGTTTTCCATTGTGAAGCAGTTTCACATTCTGAGTTTCTTCCCTATAGCTAACATGTACTTCGTGTTGTAAATGGTGCCAGAACCTTGGTTTTCAAAGGTAGCTGCAAACTGCGTTGGCGCTGATGTTCTCGCTGAACGTGGAGTTGTCTGCATTTCAAAGGAGCAGCCAGATCATTACTTTGTGCAGAATACTCCATAAGCTGCATTTCAGCACATTGTGTTTTTCTTCGCGAAAGCTAACATGTACTTCGTGTTGTAAATGGTGCCAGAACCTTGGTTTTCGAAAGTAGCTGAAAACTGCATTGGTGTTGATGTTCTCGCTGGATGTGGAGTGGGCTGCATTTCAAAGGAGTAGCTAGATCATTATTTTGTGCGGAACACTCAATAAGCTGCATTTCAGCGCATTGTGTTTTTCTTCGCTATAGCTAACATGTACTTCGTGTTGTAAATGGTGCCAGAACCTTGGTTTTCAAAGGTAGCTGAAAACTGCTTTGGCGTTGATGTTCTCGCTGAACGTGGAGTTGTCTGCATTTCAAAGGAGCAGCTAGATCATTACTTTGAGCGGAATACTCAAGAAGCTGCATTTCAGCACATTGTGTTTTATAGACACTGTGTGAGAAAAGTGGGATTTCGTTCGAAGCGGGTTTTCCATTGTGAAGCAGTTTCACATTCTGAGTTTCTTCCCTATAGCTAACATATACTTCATGCTGTAAATGGTGCCAGAGCCTTGGTTTTCAAAGGTAGCTGCAAATTGCGTTGGCTCTGCTGTTCTCACTGAACGTGGAGTTGTCTGCATTTCAAAGGAGCAGCTAGATCATTACGTTGTCTGTAATACTCAATAAGCTGCCTTTCAGCGCATTGTGTTTTTCTTCCCTAACGCTAACATGTACTTCGTGTTGTAAATGGTGCCAGAACCTTGCTTTTCAAAGGTAGCTGAAAACTGCATTGGCGTTGATGTTCTCGCTGAACGTGGAGTTGACTGCATTTCAAAGGAGCAGCTAGATCATTACTTTGTGCGGAATACTCAAGAAGCTGCATTTCCGCACATTGTGTTTTATAGATAGTGTGTGAGAAAAGTTGGGATTTCGTTTTAAGAGGGTTTTCCTTTGTGAAGCAGTTTCACATTCTGAGTTCTTCCATATAGGTAACATGTACTTCGTGTTGTAAATGGTTCCAGAACCTTGGTTTTCGAAAGCAGCTGAAAACTGCATTGGTGTTGATGTTCTCGCTGGATGTGGAGTTGTCTGCATTTCAAAGGAGCAGCTAGATCATTACTTTGTGCGGAATACTCAAGAAGCTGCATTTCAGCACATTGTGTTTTATAGACACTGTGTGAGAAAAGTGGGATTTCGTTCGAAGCGGGTTTTCCATTGTGAAGCAGTTTCACATTCTGTTTCTTCCTATAGCTAACATATACTTCGTGTTGTAAATGGTGCCAGAACCTTGGTTTTCAAAGGTAGCTGCAAACTGCGTTGGCGCTGCTGTTCTCACTGAACGTGGAGTTGTCTGCATTTCAAAGGAGCAGCTAGATCATTACGTTGTCTGGATACTCAATAAGCTGCCTTTCATCGCATTGTGTTTTTCTTCGCTATAGCTAACATGTACTTCGTGTTGTAAATGGTGCCAGAACCTTGGTTTTCAAAGGTAGCTGAAAACTGCTTTGGCGCTGATGTTCTCGCTGAACGTGGATTTGTCTGCATTTCAAAGGAGCAGCTAGATCATTACTTTGAACGGAATACTCAAGAAGCTGCATTTCAGCACATTGTGGTTTTCTTCGCTAACGCTAACATGTACTTCGTGTTGTAAACGGTGCCAGAACCTTGGTTTTCGAAAGTAGCTGAAAACTGCATTGGTGTTGATGTTCTCGCTCGATGTGGAGTGGGTTGCATTTCAAAGGAGTAGCTAGATCATTATTTTGTGCGGAACACTCTATAAGCTGCATTTCAGCGCATTGTGTTTTTCTTCCCTAACGCTAACATGTACTTCGTGTTGTAAATGGTGCCAGAACCTTGGTTTTCAAAGGTAGCTGAAAACTGCTTTGGCGGTGCAGTTCTTGCTGAACGTGGAGTTGTCTGCATTTCAAAGGAGCAGCTAGATCATTACTTTGAGCGGAATACTCAAGAAGCTGCATTTCAGCGCATTGTGTTTTTCTTCCCTATAGCTAACATGTACTTCGTGTTGTAAATGGTGCCAGAACCTTGGTTTTCAAAGGTAGCTGAAAAATGCATTGGTGTTGATGTTCTCGCTGGATGTGGAGTTGTCTGCATTTCAAAGGAGCAGCTAGATCATTACTTTGTGCGGAATACTCAATAAGCTGCATTTCAGCGCATTGTGTTTTTCTTCCCTAACGCTAACATGTACTTCGTGTTGTAAATGATGCCAGAACCTTGGTTTTCAAAGGTAGTTACAAACTGCGTTGGCGCTGATGTTCTCGCTGGATGTGGAGTTGTCTGCATTTCAAAGGAGCAGCTAGATCATTACTTTGTGCGGAATACTCAATAAGCTGCTTTTCAGCACATTGTGTTGTATAGATAGTGTGTGAGAAAAGTTGGGATTTCGTTTTAAGAGGGTTTTCCATTGTGAAGCAGTTTCACATTCTGAGTTTCTTCCCTATAGCTAACATGTACTTCGTGTTGTAAATGGTGCCAGAACCTTGGTTTTCAAAGGTAGCTGCAAACTGCGTTGGCGCTGATGTTCTCGCTGAACGTGGAGTTGTCTGCATTTCAAAGGAGCAGCCAGATCATTACTTTGTGCAGAATACTCCATAAGCTGCATTTCAGCACATTGTGTTTTTCTTCCCGAAAGCTAACATGTACTTCGTGTTGTAAATGGTGCCAGAACCTTGGTTTTCGAAAGTAGCTGAAAACTGCATTGGTGTTGATGTTCTCGCTGGATGTGGAGTGGGCTGCATTTCAAAGGAGTAGCTAGATCATTATTTTGTGCGGAACACTCAATAAGCTGCATTTCAGCGCATTGTGTTTTTCTTCGCTATAGCTAACATGTACTTCGTGTTGTAAATGGTGCCAGAACCTTGGTTTTCAAAGGTAGCTGAAAACTGCTTTGGCGTTGATGTTCTCGCTGAACGTGGAGTTGTCTGCATTTCAAAGGAGCAGCTAGATCATTACTTTGAGCGGAATACTCAAGAAGCTGCATTTCAGCGCATTGTGTTTTTCTTCGCTATAGCTAACATGTACTTCGTGTTGTAAATGGTGCCAGAACCTTGGTTTTCAAAGGTAGCTGCAAACTGCGTTGGCGCTGCTGTTCTCGCTGAACGTGGAGTTGTCTGCATTTCAAAGGAGCAGCCAGATCATTACTTTGTGCAGAATACTCCATAAGCTGCATTTCAGCACATTGTGGTTTTCTTCGCGAAAGCTAACATGTACTTCGTGTTGTAAATGGTGCCAGAACCTTGGTTTTCGAAAGTAGCTGAAAACTGCATTGGTGTTGATGTTCTCGCTGGATGTGGAGTGGGCTGCATTTCAAAGGAGTAGCTAGATCATTATTTTGTGCGGAACACTCAATAAGCTGCATTTCAGCGCATTGTGTTTTTCTTCGCTATAGCTAACATGTACTTCGTGTTGTAAATGGTGCCAGAACCTTGGTTTTCAAAGGTAGCTGAAAACTGCTTTGGCGTTGATGTTCTCGCTGAACGTGGAGTTGTCTGCATTTCAAAGGAGCAGCTAGATCATTACTTTGAGCGGAATACTCAAGAAGCTGCATTTCCGCACATTGTGTTTTATAGACACTGTGTGAGAAAAGTGGGATTTCGTTCGAAGCGGGTTTTCCATTGTGAAGCAGTTTCACATTCTGAGTTTCTTCCCTATAGCTAACATATACTTCATGCTGTAAATGGTGCCAGAGCCTTGGTTTTCAAAGGTAGCTGCAAATTGCGTTGGCTCTGCTGTTCTCACTGAACGTGGAGTTGTCTGCATTTCAAAGGAGCAGCTAGATCATTACGTTGTCTGTAATACTCAATAAGCTGCATTTCAGCGCATTGTGTTTTTCTTCCCTAACGCTAACATGTACTTCGTGTTGTAAATGGTGCCAGAACCTTGGTTTTCAAAGGTAGCTGAAAAATGCATTGGTGTTGATGTTCTCGCTGAACGTGGAGTTGTCAGCATTTCAAAGGAGCAGCTAGATCATTACTTTGAGCGGAATACTCAAGAAGCTGCATTTCCGCACATTGTGTTGTATAGATAGTGTGTGAGAAAAGTTGGGATTTCGTTTTAAGAGGGTTTTCCTTTGTGAAGCAGTTTCACATTCTGAGTTCTTCCATATAGCTAACATGTACTTCGTGTTGTAAATGGTGCCAGAACCTTGGTTTTCGAAAGCAGCTGAAAACTGCATTGGTGTTGATGTTCTCGCTGGATGTGGAGTTGTCTGCATTTCAAAGGAGCAGCTAGATCATTACTTTGAGCGGAATACTCAATAAGCTGCATTTCAGCGCATTGTGTTTTTCTTCGCTAAAGCTAACATGTACTTCGTGTTGTAAATGGTGCCAGAACCTTGGTTTTCAAAGGTAGCTGAAAACTGCTTTGGCGTTGATGTTCTCGCTGAACGTGGAGTTGTCTGCATTTCAAAGGAGCAGCTAGATCATTACTTTGTGCGGAATACTCAAGAAGCTGCATTTCAGCACATTGTGTTTTCTAGACACTGTGTGAGAAAAGTGGGATTTCGTTCGAAGCGGGTTTTCCATTGTGAAGCAGTTTCACATTCTGAGTTTCTTCCCTATAGCTAACATGTACTTCGTGTTGTAAATGGTGCCAGAAACTTGCTTTTCAAAGGTAGCTGAAAACTGCGTTGGCTGCTGATGTTCTCGCTGAACGTGGAGTTGTCTGCATTTCAAAGGAGCAGCTAGATCATTACTTTGTGCGGAATACTCAATAAGCTGCATTTCAGCGCATTGTGTTTTTCTTCCCTAGAGCTAACATGTACTTCGTGTTGTAAATGGTGGCACAGACTTGGTTTTCAATGGTAGCTGAAAACTGCGTTGGCGCTGATGTTCTCACTGAACGTGGAGTTGTCTGCATTTCAAAGGAGCAGCTAGATCATTACTTTGTGCGGAATACTCAATAAGCTGCCTTTCAGCGCATTGTGTTTTTCTTCGCTATAGCTAACATGTACTTCGTGTTGTAAATGGTGCCAGAACCTTGGTTTTCAAAGGTAGCTGAAAACTGCTTTGGCGCTGATGTTCTCGCTGAACGTGGAGTTGTCTGCATTTCAAAGGAGCAGCTAGATCATTACTTTGTGCGGAATACTCAAGAAGCTGCATTTCAGCACATTGTGGTTTTCTTCGCTAACGCTAACATGTACTTCGTGTTGTAAACGGTGCCAGAACCTTGGTTTTCAAAGGTAGCTGAAAACTGCATTGGTGTTGATGTTCTCGCTCGATGTGGAGTGGGTTGCATTTCAAAGGAGTAGCTAGATCATTATTTTGTGCGGAACACTCTATAAGCTGCATTTCAGCACATTGTGTTTTTCTTCACTAACGCTAACATGTACTTCGTGTTGTAAATGGTGCCAGAGCCTTGGTTTTCGAAAGTAGCTGAAAACTGCATTGGTGTTGATGTTCTCGCTGAACGTGGAGTTGTCTGCATTTCAAAGGAGCAGCTAGATCATTACTTTGAGCGGAATACTCAAGAAGCTGCATTTCAGCGCGTTGTGTTTTTCTTCCCTATAGCTAACATGTACTTCGTGTTGCAAATGCTGCCAAAACCTTGGATTTCAAAGTTAGTAGAAAACTGCATTGTTGTTGATGTTCTCGCTGGATGTGGAGGTGTCTGCATTTCAAAGGAGCAGCTAGATCATTACTTTGTGCGGAATACTCAATAAGCTGCATTTCAGCGCATTGTGTTTTTCTTCCCTAACGCTAACATGTACTTCGTGTTGTAAATGGTGCCAGAACCTTGGTTTTCAAAGGTAGCTGAAAACTGCGTTGGCGCTGATGTTCTCGCTGGATGTGGAGTTGTCTGCATTTCAAAGGAGCAGCTAGATCATTACTTTGTGCGGAATACTCAAGAAGCTGCATTTCAGCACATTGTGTTGTATAGATAGTGTGTGAGAAAAGTGGGATTTCGTTTTAAGCGGGTTTTCCATTGTGAAGCAGTTTCACATTCTGAGTTTCTTCCCTATAGCTAACATGTACTTCGTGTTGTAAATGGTGCCAGAACCTTGGTTTTCAAAGGTAGCTGCAAACTGCGTTGGCGCTGCTGTTCTCACTGAACGTGGAGTTGTCTGCATTTCAAAGGAGCAGCCAGATCATTACTTTGTGCAGAATACTCAATAAGCTGCATTTCAGCACATTGTGTTTTTCTTCCTTTTAGCTATCCTGTACTTCGTGCTGTAAATGGTGCCAGAACCTTGGTTTTCAAAGGTAGCTGAAAACTGCATTGGTGTTGATGTTCTCGCTCGATGTGGAGTTGGCTGCATTTCAAAGGAGCAGCTAGATCATTACTTTGTGCGGAACACTCAATAAGCTGCATTTCAGCGCATTGTGTTTTTCTTCGCTATAGCTAACATGTACTTCGTGTTGTAAATGGTGCCAGAACCTTGGTTTTCAAAGGTAGCTGAAAACTGCTTTGGCGTTGATGTTCTCCCTGAACGTGGAGTTGTCTGCATTTCAAAGGAGCAGCTAGATCATTACTTTGAGCGGAATACTCAAGAAGCTGCATTTCAGCACATTGTGTTTTATAGACACTGTGTGAGAAAAGTGGGATTTCGTTCGAAGCGGGTTTTCCATTGTGAAGCAGTTTCACATTCTGAGTTTCTTGCCTATAGCTAACATATACTTCGTGTTGTAAATGGTGCCAGAGCCTTGGTTTTCAAAGGTAGCTGCAAACTGCGTTGGCTCTGCTGTTCTCACTGAACGTGGAGTTGTCTGCATTTCAAAGGAGCAGCTAGATCATTACTTTGTGCGGAATACTCAATAAGCTGCATTTAAGCACATTGTGTTTTTCTTCGCTATAGCTAACATGTACTTCGTGTTGTAAATGGTGCCAGAACCTTGGTTTTCAAAGGTAGCTGAAAACTGCATTGGTGTTGATGTTCTCGCTGAACGTGGAGTTGACTGCATTTCAAAGGAGCAGCTAGATCATTACTTTGTGCGGAATACTCAAGAAGCTGCATTTCAGCACATTGTGTTTTATAGATACTGTGTGAGAAAGTGGGATTTCGTTTAAGAGGGTTTTCCTTGTGAAGCAGTTTCACATTCTGAGTTCTTCCTATAGCTAACATGTACTTCGTGTTGTAAATGGTGCCAGAACCTTGGTTTTCGAAAGTAGCTGAAAACTGCATTGGCGTTGATGTTCTCGCTGGATGTGGAGTTGTCTGCATTTCAAAGGAGCAGCTAGATCATTACTTTGTGCAGAATACTCAATAAGCTGCATTTCAGCACATTGTGTTTTTCTACCCTATAGCGAACATGTACTTCGTGTTGTAAATGGTGCCAGAACCTTGGTTTACAAAGGTAGCTGAAAACTGCGTTGGCGTTGATGTTCTCGCTGGACGTGGAGTAGTCTGCATTTCAAAGGAGCAGCTAGATCATTACTTTGTGCGGAATACTCAATAAGCTGCATTTCAGCACATTGTGTTTTATAGACACTGTGTGAGAAAAGTGGGATTTCGTTCGAAGCGGGTTTTCCATTGTGAAGCAGTTTCACATTCTGAGTTTCTTCCCTATAGCTAACATGTACTTCGTGTTGTAAATGGTGCCAGAACCTTGGTTTTCAAAGGTAGCTGAAAACTGCATTTGCGGCTGCTGTTCTCGCTGAACGTGGAGTTGTCTGCATTTCAAAGGAGCAGCTAGATCATTACTTTGTGCGGAATACTCAATAAGCTGCATTTCAGCGCATTGTGTTTTTCTTCCCTATAACCAACATATACTTCGTGTTGTAAATGGTGCCAGAACCTTGGTTTTCAAAGGTAGCTGAAAACTGCGTTGGCGTTGATGTTCTCGCTGAACGTGGAGTTGTCTGCATTTCAAAGGCGCTGCTAGATCATTACTTTGTGCGGAATACTCAATAAGCTGCATTTCAGCACATTGTGTTTTATAGACATGTGTGAGAAAGTTGGGATTTCGTTCAAGCGGGTTTTCCATTGTGAAGCAGTTTCACATTCTGAGTTTCTTTCCTATAGCGAACATGTACTTCGTGTTGTAAATGGTGCCAGAACTTTGGTTTTCAAATGTAGCTGAAAACTGCGTTGGCGTTGATGTTCTCGCTGGATGTGGAGTTGTCTGCATTTCAAAGGAGCAACTAGATCATTACTTTGTGCGGAATACTCAATAAGCTGCATTTCAGCACATTGTGTTTTATAGACACTGTGTGAGAAAAGTGGGATTTCGTTCGAAGCGGGTTTTCCATTGTGAAGCAGTTTCACATTCTGTTTCTTCCTATAGCTAACATGTACTTCGTGTTGTAAATGGTGCCAGAACCTTGGTTTTCAAAGGTAGCTGCAAACTGCGTTGGCGCTGCTGTTCTCACTGAACGTGGAGTTGTCTGCATTTCAAAGGAGCAGCTAGATCATTACTTTGTGCGGAATACTCAATAAGCTGCATTTAAGCACATTGTGTTTTTCTTCGCTATAGCTAACATGTACTTCGTGTTGTAAATGGTGCCAGAACCTTGGTTTTCAAAGGTAGCTGAAAACTGCTTTGGCGCTGATGTTCTCGCTGAACGTGGATTTGTCTGCATTTCAAAGGAGCAGCTAGATCATTACTTTGAACGGAATACTCAAGAAGCTGCATTTCAGCACATTGTGGTTTTCTTCGCTAACGCTAACATGTACTTCGTGTTGTAAACGGTGCCAGAACCTTGGTTTTCGAAAGTAGCTGAAAACTGCATTGGTGTTGATGTTCTCGCTCGATGTGGAGTGGGTTGCATTTCAAAGGAGTAGCTAGATCATTATTTTGTGCGGAACACTCTATAAGCTGCATTTCAGCGCATTGTGTTTTTCTTCCCTAACGCTAACATGTACTTCGTGTTGTAAATGGTGCCAGAACCTTGGTTTTCAAAGGTAGCTGAAAACTGCTTTGGCGGTGCAGTTCTTGCTGAACGTGGAGTTGTCTGCATTTCAAAGGAGCAGCTAGATCATTACTTTGAGCGGAATACTCAAGAAGCTGCATTTCAGCGCATTGTGTTTTTCTTCCCTATAGCTAACATGTACTTCATCTTGTAAATGGTGCCATAACCTTGCTTTTCAAAGGTAGCTGAAAACTGCATTGGTGTTGATGTTCTCACTGGATGTGGAGTTGTCTGCATTTCAAAGGAGCAGCTAGATAATTACTTTGTGCGGAATACTCAATAAGCTGCATTTCAGCGCATTGTGTTTTTCTTCCCTATACGCTAACATGTACTTCGTGTTGTAAATGGTGCCAGAACCTTGGTTTTCAAAGGTAGCTGAAAACTGCGTTGGCGCTGATGTTCTCGCTGGATGTGGAGTTGTCTGCATTTCAAAGGAGCAGCTAGATCATTACTTTGTGCGGAATACTCAATAAGCTGCATTTCAGCACATTGTGTTTATAGATAGTGTGTGAGAAAAGTGGGATTTCGTTTAAGCGGGTTTTCCATTGTGAAGCAGTTTCACATTCTGAGTTTCTTCCCTATAGCTAACATGTACTTCGTGTTGTAAATGGTGCCAGAACCTTGGTTTTCAAAGGTAGCTGCAAACTGCGTTGGCGCTGATGTTCTCGCTGAACGTGGAGTTGTCTGCATTTCAAAGGAGCAGCCAGATCATTACTTTGTGCAGAATACTCCATAAGCTGCATTTCAGCACATTGTGTTTTTCTTCGCTATAGCTAACATGTACTTCGTGTTGTAAATGGTGCCAGAACCTTGGTTTTCGAAAGTAGCTGAAAACTGCATTGGTGTTGATGTTCTCGCTGGATGTGGAGTGGGCTGCATTTCAAAGGAGTAGCTAGATCATTATTTTGTGCGGAACACTCAATAAGCTGCATTTCAGCGCATTGTGTTTTTCTTCGCTATAGCTAACATGTACTTCGTGTTGTAAATGGTGCCAGAACCTTGGTTTTCAAAGGTAGCTGAAAACTGCTTTGGCGTTGATGTTCTCGCTGAACGTGGAGTTGTCTGCATTTCAAAGGAGCAGCTAGATCATTACTTTGTGCGGAATACTCAATAAGCTGCATTTCAGCGAATTGTGTTTTATAGAGAATGTGTGGGAGTAGTCGGATTTCGTGCGAAGCGGGTTTTCCATCGTGAAGCAGTTTCACATTCTGAGTTTCTTCCTTATAGCTATCCTGTACTTAGTGTTGTAAATGGTGCCAGAACCTTGGTTTTCAAAGGTAGCTGAAAACTGCATTGGCTCTGCTGTTCTCACTGAACGTGGAGTTGTCTGCATTTCAAAGGAGCAGCTAGATCATTACTTTGTGCTGTAATACTCAATAAGCTGCCTTTCAGCGCATTGTGTTTTTCTTCCCTGTAGCTATCCTGTACTTAGTGTTGTAAATGGTGCCAGAACCTTGGTTTTCAAAGGTAGCTGAAAACTGCATTGGCGTTGATGTTCTCGCTGAACGTGCAGTTGTCTGCATTTCAATGGAGCAGCGAGATCACTACCTTGTGCGGAATACTCAATAAGCTGCATTTCAGCACATTGTGTTTTATAGAAGTGTGTGAGAAAGTGGGATTTCGTTTAAGGGGTTTTCCTTGTGAAGCAGTTTCACATTCTGAGTTCTTCCTATAGGGAACATGTACTTCGTGTTGTAAATGGTGCCAGAACCTTGGTTTTCAAAGTTAGTAGAAAACTGCATTGGTGTTGATGTTCTCGCTGGATGTGGAGTTGTCTGCATTTCAAAGGAGCAGCTAGATCATTACTTTGTGCGGAATACTCAATAAGCTGCATTTCAGCACATTGTGTTTTATAGAGAATGTGAGGGAATAGTGGGATTTCGTTCGAAGCGGGTTTTCCATTGTGAAGCAGTTTCACATTCTGTTTCTTCCTATAGTAACATGTACTTCGTGTTGTAAATGGTGCCAGAACCTTGGTTTTCAAAGGTAGCTGCAAACTGCGTTGGCGCTGATGTTCTCACTGAACGTGGAGTTGTCTGCATTTCAAAGGAGCAGCTAGATCATTACTTTGTGCGGAATACTCAATAAGCTGCATTTCAGCGCATTGTGTTTTTCTTCGCTATAGCTAACATGTACTTCGTGTTGTAAATGGTGCCAGAACCTTGGTTTTCAAAGGTAGCTGAAAACTGCGTTGGCGCTGATGTTCTCGCTGAACGTGGAGTTGTCTGCATTTCAAAGGAGCAGCTAGATCATTACTTTGTGCGGAATACTCAAGAAGCTGCATTTCAGCACATTGTGGTTTTCTTCGCTAACGCTAACATGTACTTCGTGTTGTAAACGGTGCCAGAACCTTGGTTTTCGAAAGTAGCTGAAAACTGCATTGGTGTTGATGTTCTCGCTCGATGTGGAGTGTGTCTGCATTTCAAAGGAGTAGCTAGATCATTATTTTGTGCGGAACACTCTATAAGCTGCATTTCAGCGCATTGTGTTTTTCTTCCCTAACGCTAACATGTACTTCGTGTTGTAAATGGTGCCAGAACCTTGGTTTTCAAAGGTAGCTGAAAACTGCTTTGGCGTGATGTTCTCGCTGAACGTGGAGTTGTCTGCATTTCAAAGGAGCAGCTAGATCATTACTTTGTGCGGAATACTCAATAAGCTGCATTTCAGCGCATTGTGTTTTTCTTCCCTATAGCTAACATGTACTTCGTGTTGTAAATGGTGCCAGAACCTTGGTTTTCAAAGGTAGCTGAAAACTGCATTGGTGTTGATGTTCTCGCTGGATGTGGAGTTGTCTGCATTTCAAAGGAGCAGCTAGATCATTACTTTGTGCGGAATACTCAATAAGCTGCATTTCAGCGCATTGTGTTTTTCTTCCCTAACGCTAACATGTACTTCGTGTTGTAAATGGTGCCAGAACCTTGGTTTTCAAAGGTAGCTGAAAACTGCGTTGGCGCTGATGTTCTCGCTGGATGTGGAGTTGTCTGCATTTCAAAGGAGCAGCTAGATCATTACTTTGTGCGGAATACTCAATAAGCTGCTTTTCAGCACATTGTGTTTATAGATATGTGTGAGAAAGTTGGGATTTCGTTTTAAGAGGGTTTTCCATTGTGAAGCAGTTTCACATTCTGAGTTTCTTCCCTATAGCTAACATATACTTCGTGTTGTAAATGGTGCCAGAACCTTGGTTTTCAAAGGTAGCTGAAAACTGCGTTGGCGCTGATGTTCTCGCTGAACGTGGAGTTGTCTGCATTTCAAAGGAGCAGCTAGATCATTACTTTGTGCAGAATACTCAATAAGCTGCATTTCAGCGCATTGTGTTTTTCTTCCCTAGAGCTAACATGCACTTCGTGTTGTAAATGGTGCCAGAACCTTGGTTTTCAAAGGTAGCTGAAAACTGCGTTGGTGTTAATGTTCTCGCTGGATGTGGAGTTGTCTGCATTTCAAAGGAGCAGCTAGATCATTACTTTGTGCGGAATACTCAATAAGCTGCATTTCAGCGCATTGTGTTTTTCTTCGCTATAGCTAACCTGTACTTAGTGTTGTAAATGGTGCCAGAACCTTTTTTTTCAAAGGTAGCTGAAAACTGCTTTGGCGTTGATGTTCTCGCTGAACGTGCAGTTGTCTGCATTTCAATGGAGCAGCGAGATCACTACCTTGTGCGGAATACTCAATAAGCTGCATTTCAGCGCATTGTGTTTTTCTTCCCTATAGCGAACATGTACTTCGTGTTGTAAATGGTGCCAGAACCTTGGTTTTCAAAGGTAGCTGAAAACTGCGTTGGCGCTGATGTTCTCGCTGAACGTGGAGTTGTCTGCATTTCAAAGGAGCAGCTAGATCATTACTTTGTGCGGAATACTCAATAAGCTGCATTTCAGCGCATTGTGTTTTCTTCCCTATAGCTGACAGGTACTTCATCTTGTAAATGGTGCCAGAACCTTGCTTTTCAAAGGTAGCTGAAAACTGCATTGGTGTTGATGTTCTCACTGGATGTGGAGTTGTCTGCATTTCAAAGGAGCAGCTAGATCATTACTTTGTGCGGAATACTCAATAAGCTGCATTTCAGCGCATTGTGTTTTTCTTCCCTATAGCTAACATGTACTTCGTGTTGTAAATGGTGCCAGAACCTTGGTTTTCAAATGTAGCTGAAAACTGCATTGGCGTTGATGTTCTCGCTGGATGTGGAGTTGTCTGCATTTCAAAGGAGCAGCTAGATCATTACTTTGTGCGGAATACTCAATAAGCTGCATTTCAGCGAATTGTGTTTTATAGAGAATGTGTGGGAGTAGTCGGATTTCGTGCGAAGCGGGTTTTCCATCGTGAAGCAGTTTCACATTCTGAATTTCTTCCTTATAGCTAACATGTACTTAGTGTTGTAAATGGTGCCAGAGCCTTGGTTTTCAAAGGTAGCTGCAAACTGCGTTGGCTGCTGATGTTCTCGCTGAACGTGGAGTTGTCTGCATTTCAAAGGAGCAGCTAGATCATTACGTTGTGCTGTAATACTCAATAAGCTGCCTTTCAGCACATTGTGTTTTTCTTCCCTATACCCAACATGTACTTAGTGTTGTAAATGGTGCCAGAACCTTTTTTTTCAAAGGTAGCTGAAAACTGCATTGGCGTTGATGTTCTCGCTGAACGTGCAGTTGTCTGCATTTCAATGGAGCAGCGAGATCACTACCTTGTGCGGAATACTCAAGAAGCTGCATTTCCGCACATTGTGTTTTATAATTGTGTTTGAGAAAAGTTGGGATTTCGTTTTAAGAGGGTTTTCCTTTGTGAAGCAGTTTCACATTCTGAGTTTCTTCCATATAGCTAACATGTACTTCGTGTTGTAAATGGTGCCAGAACCTTGGTTTTCAAAGGTAGCTGAAAACTGCATTGGTGTTGATGTTCTCGCTGGATGTGGAGTTGTCTGCATTTCAAAGGAGCAGCTAGATCATTACTTTGTGCGGAATACTCAATAAGCTGCATTTCAGCGCATTGTGTTTTTCTTCGCTATAGCTAACATGTACTTCGTGTTGTAAATGGTGCCAGAACCTTGGTTTTCAAAGGTAGCTGAAAACTGCGTTGGCGTTGATGTTCTCGCTGAACGTGGAGTTGTCTGCATTTCAAAGGAGCAGCTAGATCATTACTTTGTGCGGAATACTCAATAAGCTGCATTTCCGCACATTGTGTTTTATAGACACTGTGTGAGAAAAGTGGGATTTCGTTCGAAGCGGGTTTTCCATTGTGAAGCAGTTTCACATTCTGAGTTTCTTCCCTGTAGCTATCCCGTACTTAGTGTTGTAAATGGTGCCAGAGCCTTGGTTTTCAAAGGTAGCTGCAAACTGCGTTGGCTGCTGATGTTCTCACTGAACGTGGAGTTGTCTGCATTTCAAAGGAGCAGCTAGATCATTACTTTGTGCTGGAATACTCAATAAGCTGCATTTCAGCGCACTGTGTTTTTCTTCCCTATACAGCTAACATATACTTCGTGTTGTAAATGGTGCCAGAGACTTGGTTTTCAAAGGTAGCTGAAAACTGCGTTGGCGCTGCTGTTCTCACTGAACGTGGAGTTGTCTGCATTTCAAAGGAGCAGCTAGATCATTACTTTGTGCGGAATACTCAATAAGCTGCCTTTCAGCGCATTGTGTTTTTCTTCGCTATAGCTAACATGTACTTCGTGTTGTAAATGGTGCCAGAACCTTGGTTTTCAAAGGTAGCTGAAAACTGCGTTGGCGCTGATGTTCTCGCTGAACGTGGAGTTGTCTGCATTTCAAAGGAGCAGCCAGATCATTACTTTGTGCAGAATACTCCATAAGCTGCATTTCAGCACATTGTGGTTTTCTTCACTAACGCTAACATGTACTTCGTGTTGTAAACGGTGCCAGAACCTTGGTTTTCAAAAGTAACTGAAAACTGCATTGGTGTTGATGTTCTCGCTCGATGTGGAGTGGGCTGCATTTCAAAGGAGTAGCTAGATCATTATTTTGTGCGGAACACTCAATAAGCTGCATTTCAGCGCATTGTGTTTTTCTTCCCTATAGCTAACATGTACTTCGTGTTGTAAATGGTGCCAGAACCTTGGTTTTCAAAGGTAGCTGCAAACTGCGTTGGCGGTGCATTTCTTGCTGAACGTGGAGTTGTCTGCATTTCAAAGGAGCAGCTAGATCATTACTTTGAGCGGAATACTCAAGAAGCTGCATTTCAGCGCATTGTGTTTTTGTTCCCTATAGCTAACATGTACTTCGTGTTGTAAATGGTGCCAGAACCTTGGTTTTCAAAGGTAGCTGAAAAATGCATTGGTGTTGATGTTCTCGCTGGATGTGGAGTTGTCTGCATTTCAAAGGAGCAGCTAGATCATTACTTTGTGCGGAATACTCAATAAGCTGCATTTCAGCGCATTGTGTTTTTCTTCCCTATAGCGAACATATACTTCGTGTTGTAAATGATGCCAGAACCTTGGTTTTCAAAGGTAGCAGAAAACTGCGTTGGCGCTGATGTTCTCACTGGATGTGGAGTTGTCTGCATTTCAAAGGAGCAGCTAGATCATTACTTTGTGCGGAATACTCAATAAGCTGCATTTCAGCACATTGTGTTGTATAGATAGTGTGTGAGAAAAGTGGGATTTCGTTTTAAGTGGGTTTTCCATTGTGAAGCAGTTTCACATTCTGAGTTTCTTCCCTATAGCTAACATGTACTTCGTGTTGTAAATGGTGCCAGAACCTTGGTTTTCAAAGGTAGCTGCAAACTGCGTTGGCGCTGATGTTCTCGCTGAACGTGGAGTTGTCTGCATTTCAAAGGAGCAGCTAGATCATTACTTTGTGCGGAATACTCAATAAGCTGCATTTCAGCACATTGTGTTTTTCTTCGCTAACGCTAACATGTACTTCGTGTTGTAAATGGTGCCAGAACCTTGGTTTTCGAAAGTAGCTGAAAACTGCATTGGTGTTGATGTTCTCGCTGGATGTGGAGTGGGCTGCATTTCAAAGGAGTAGCTAGATCATTATTTTGTGCGGAACACTCAATAAGCTGCATTTCAGCGCATTGTGTTTTTCTTCGCTATAGCTAACATGTACTTCGTGTTGTAAATGGTGCCAGAACCTTGGTTTTCAAAGGTAGCTGAAAACTGCTTTGGCGTTGATGTTCTCCCTGAACGTGGAGTTGTCTGCATTTCAAAGGAGCAGCTAGATCATTACTTTGAGCGGAATACTCAAGAAGCTGCATTTCCGCACATTGTGTTTTATAGACACTGTGTGAGAAAAGTGGGATTTCGTTCGAAGCGGGTTTTCCATTGTGAAGCAGTTTCACATTCTGAGTTTCTTCCCTATAGCTAACCTGTACTTCATGTTGTAAATGGTGCCAGAGCCTTGGTTTTCAAAGGTAGCTGCAAACTGCGTTGGCTCTGCTGTTCTCACTGAACGTGGAGTTGTCTGCATTTCAAAGGAGCAGCTAGATCATTACGTTGTCTGTAATACTCAATAAGCTGCCTTTCAGCGCATTGTGTTTTTCTTCCCTAACGCTAACATGTACTTCGTGTTGTAAATGGTGCCAGAAACTTGCTTTTCAAAGGCAGCTGAAAACTGCATTGGCGTTGATGTTCTCGCTGAACGTGGAGTTGACTGCATTTCAAAGGAGCAGCTAGATCATTACTTTGTGCGGAATACTCAAGAAGCTGCATTTCCGCACATTGTGTTTTATAGATAGTGTGTGAGAAAAGTTGGGATTTCGTTTTAAGAGGGTTTTCCTTTGTGAAGCAGTTTCACATTCTGAGTTCTTCCATATAGGTAACATGTACTTCGTGTTGTAAATGGTTCCAGAATCTTGGTTTTCG